>NC_090740.1:42040705-42050705 GCF_036898095.1 Palaemon carinicauda
CTCTAGCGTCAAAGGTTTTCATTGAAAATGTTTGCATATATACATGCCCCTTTTTCTCAAATATAATGCATGCAATCTTCCCAAGATCTGATACAAGAAAAGGCTCCGTCTTGTTTGTTTGTGTCTTGTAAACGAATTTTGACATTTTTAAGTGGTTCAGAATAAGCAAATACATAACTACTTTTCTGATAACATACAAGGCATCAAATCTGTGTATTTTCCTCTGCAGTGGTAACAAAACTACTTAGGCGATTAATGTTCATGTTCCATTTAAAACGTAATTTTGCTGCATGGTAAAAGATTGTTGGCATTACATTTCTAAAATGGCTCTGTTTGCGATGTACCAAGTCTCCATTGTTTCCCAAGTGACTGAATTGTCAACCGAGAGTAGTAAACTCCTCTCCTGCTCGGGAAGCCAAGGCTTGGGGAAGGTTATCCAGCTGGTTAGATCAGACCCTTTTTAGTGCTTCTAGGGTATTTTCTGGAACACCTCTGCCTTTGTGGCGTTAGTGAAACAAGCCTCTTTTGAAGCAGCTGCTCCGACATCCATTGCCTGGCCCTTCTTGGCTCGTAGCTTGTGTCAAATATGTCTAGGAGGTTGACCACTGCATGTACGGTTAATCTTTAGGACATTATACTAACGCTTGTCTCTGCCAATCATAAGCGACATAAATTTACACCCTTAAAACTAAGAGTGCAGCAAGTCATAAGTGACTGGATAAGCGTCAGCCTGGTTAGAAATACTCCGTTTACATGAATGAAGAAGCTAATGGTGTGAAAGTTTTCTAAGCATATACTTACTTTATATGTGTGTGTATGTAAACGCACACACATACCATATATATATATATATATATATATATATATATATATATATATATATATATATATACACACACACACACACACACACACACACATATATATATATATACATATATCATCATTAATATCAGCTGTTACCAATCCACTGCAAGGCATATCTTTCCACTCGCGTCTGCTTATGGTCTTTCTATGCCAGTCTATAACAGCAAATTTTCTTAGTTCGTCAATCCATCGTCTTCTTTTACTTCCCATTCTTTTGCAAACTCTAGGGATCCATTCCATTACTCCTAATGTCCATCTATTATCTGTCATTCTCATTATATGTCATTCTGAATATATATATATATATATATATATACATATATATATATATATACATATATAAATATATATATATACATACATATGTATAATGTGTGTGTGTTGTAGATATCCAGAGGTAAGTAGATATACAGTATTTCATTGCAAAGCGAAAGATTTCATACAGACTACTGTTACCTCAAGGCAGTCTGTTGTCTGCATAGCTTTAATTTATTTGATTACAATCCTACGGACAAAAATAATACTTTATTTGTCCTCTTAACGTGTACTCCACCTGTCAGTAAACGTTAATCGCCTGCTGGTAGGAAATAAGACAGAACGAATTATTTTTGGTGTAAATTAGCCGAGAACGAATTATTGTTTATGTAAATAAGTCTAAAACTAATTATTATTTGCGTAAATTAATCAGTGGTCACGATTTGGTGCTTAAAACGTATCTAATTATGCTATAAATTTCACTTTTGTCAACAGACGACGTAGATCTTTTAAAGAAAAAAGTTCAATTTCTCTGATACTAAAGACGTAAACTGCAGAGGTATTCTATCTACCTCAGAGAGTCATGATTACATAATGGTTGATGACGTTTAATATCAGAGCGTTTCCATCGTTTGAATTACAAAATAAGAGGAAGTTCGAAGATGATAATGAGGTTATTGTTTAAAAAATTATTTCAGTCTGTAAGCTGAAATCATATCAAATATTGCCTAATCCTAAGCAAAGTAATTTCGGACGATATTCTTTCTTATAGATTTTGCATATACAGTTACAATTAGAGAAAATGGAACTGTAAATCACTACATTAATGTATAAGTATTCTCTCATATCCATTATAATTACATAATTATGATTATTTGATGGAGATATTCAGTATATTAAGGTGAGCTGTGAAGACACAAAGCATATAATCGGCTTGTAATCTCTGTGTTTACCTTGATTGCTCTCTGCTGTACATCAGATTGGCAACAATTGTAATGATTGCTTACGTTCTGGACTGAATTGAGTCCCTGTCTTGTTATTGTGTATCTGTAACAAAGAAAGCTTGCATTGGACAATGCTCACGTAAGCCTAATTAACATTCTTCAGTGGAGATGTTCTTGGTTAACAAATAGAATTCATTCTTGGAGTAAACTGGGTTGATAATTATTTATGTCAAAGTGTTGAAGGCGAAATAAATATCCGCTTAAGTATTTCTAGGTATCTCTTGTTTCTGGGATATCCTGTATTCGTGAGTTGGTTTTCATTTGACATAAAACGGGTTATAGAGGAGATTTGCTTGACTAGAACAATCTGATAGTGGTATTTGCTCTTCATTAACTGTATTATGGTATATTTTTCGTATTGTTCATGATCTCATTGTTTTGGATTTTTAATGGTGGAGTTCGTCAGCATACAGAAACGAGTGTCTTTTGTTTATAGACGTTTACTGAAAGAATTGGATCCATTTTATTCCAGAGTCTTCTGTCTTTATGGGTTGAACTTTGGGGTTTGTGCATTACTTAGGTAACAAAGGTCAATTCCTCGTCGGTTATTGCACTTTAGAATAGATCTATGGTAAATTTTAAGCAATTCCCTTAAACTAATGTGTTCTCTTTGGAAAGCCACACCTAATAGATTGCCCAGTATTCTATCTAATTTCTCTTCCTCTTTTTTTTTTAAGGTTTTATAGTTTTCATTTATATGAAAGATTCATTTTAATGTTGTTACTGTTCTTAAAATATTTAATTTTAATTTTTCATTATTTCAGTTTATTTATTTTCTTATTTCCTTTCCTCATTGTGGTATTGCACACTTCTATCTAATTTCTCTTCCTCTTGTTTTTTCTTTTAAGTTTTTATGGTTTACGTATATTTAAAAGATTAATTTTAATGGTGCTACTGTTCTTAAAATGTTTAATTTCAATTTTTCATTACTTTAGTTTATTTATTTTCTTATTTCCTTTCCTCCTTGTGCTATTTTTCCCTGTTAGAGCCCTTGGGCTTATAGCTTCCTACTTTTCAAACCAGGATCATAGCTTAGCTAAAATAATAATAATAATAATAATAATAATAATAATAATAATAATAATAGTATGCCTTATTCACAATGTCGTCAAGATGAGTATTTGCGTGAGTTTCCTGCAGTATGCCAGTAAACCCAATAATTTTATTTTCGGTATTTGGAGACTTAATAGTTCTACAGCCTAAAAGATTATCGTGAGATATTGTTTGATTCTCTTTGGATTTAGCTGACAATTGTCATAACATTATTCCCATAAAACAGCATCACCTGTCCGATAGCGAAGCTATGGGTCTAGTTTTCAAAATTTGTTAGAATATAACTTCTGAACCAAAAATTCCACTTATTTTCAAACAAAGTTTATCTCTTTGTCATTGGGTTTTATATCCATTCTCTGACAGTGCCATTTTCTGATTTTATATACTACTGTATTTGACCGTTCACTTTTATCACTAATTAAATTGTAACTTTTTTTTTTTATTGGACACCATCAGAACTTCATTAAGAATATAAATGTTACCATATATAGTTCCCAAGAGATTTTGTAATGAGCAACATTCCTCTAACATTAACTTTGCATTTGCTATGATCATGAACAGACTTGATCAAATTTACATATTTAAGAGAAACTCCATGATAACGCAGGACTCTCCACAAAATTGGCCGGTGCACACTATCAAAAGCTTTTTTTATAGTCCACAAATGCCATCAAAAGTGAATTTCTATATTCTACACATTGTTGTACCTAATATCTTAAAATGAAATTTTGGTCAGTACAAGGAGTGTTGGTGAAAATGGCAAAAAAAGGAGATCTGGCTGATTGCAATAGTTACAGAGGCATCACACTTACGTCAGTTGTCATGAAAATATATAGTATCTTTTAAGAGACTTGAGAGAAAGATTGATGAAAAGCTGAGATGAACAAGCACGATTTAGACAAGGTAGAAGTGTAGAAGTTGTACTGACAATGTATATATATATATATATATATATATATATATATATATATATATATATATATGTATATATATTATATATACATATATATGTATATATATGTATGTGTATATGTATACACATATATATATATATATATATACACACACACATATATATATATATATATATATATATATATATATATATATATATATATATATATATGATATATCCATTTGCGTGCATATATCATCTTACTATTAATGCATTCATTATCTGAAAATAAAACATGAATACTGTAAAGTTCTATCAATATATCAATTCACCTGAGGATATGCAACAGGTACTGGTAATACCGGATCGTGAGACGTGTTTGCAAGCTGTTCTTATTCCATCTTCGCCTCCCGGTTGTCTGCCATAATAGATACCTGACCTCATCTTTCATGACACAATCGTAGTATGTTCCCTTTCAATTAAAGAGAGAGAACGCTTATAATGTGACATATTTAATTGTATAATTCTCTAGGGTATTTAGATCATATAACGTTCTTGATGAAAATGAATGTTATAGATAGGCGAATTATTTTTGTATGTTAAGTACGTGGTATGATAAGAACACTATTCTATCTAATTTTTCTTCTCCTTGTTTTGTTAGAGTTTATATAGAAAATATTTATTTTGATGTTGATACTGTTCTTAAAATATTTTATTTGTCCTTGTTTCCTTACCTAAATGGGCTAATTTCTGTGTTGGGGTCCCCGGGCTTATAGCATCCTGCTTTTCCCACTAGGGTTGTAGCTTAACAAGTGATAATAATAATAATAATAATAATAATAATAATAATAATAATAATAATAATAATAATAATGACATGGCGTAATTTGAAACAGAAGAATGGGCCGGCCGTCGGTATCTTGACATGTCTGGACTATTCTGCTTACAACCAGATTACCTCGCTTATAAGGCATTAATATAAACTCATTATTCTTTATAGAAAGGTGAAGTTTTAAATTAATCGTCTAACGTGTTCGGGCAATCATTAGTGTGGGTGTATCCAGTTGTAAATAATATATATATATATATATATATATATATATATATATATATATATATATGTATATTATATATATATATATGTGTGTGTGTGTGTGTGTGTGAATTTATGTATATTTGTATACAGTATATATACATATATATAGTATGTATATATATATATATATATATATATGTGTGTGTGTGTGTATATATATATATATAAATATATGTATATACATATATATATATATATATATATATATATATATATATATATATATATATGTGTGTGTGTGTGTGTGTATGCAAATAACTGACCATACCCATATAATTATCCAGGTAATAGAAAAATCTACAGAATATGACAAACCACTATGTATGGCATTTATAGACTATGAGAAAGCTTTTAACTCTGTTATAACTTCAGCAGTAATGAAACCCATTCAAAGACAGGGAATAGATATATTTTATAGCTTGAATGAACACCATGCCGTGTCCATTGATCTTGGTAATAAATCCACAGTTATATACGTTTGTATATTTAAAAATAGCAGGAGCTTTCGCACTTTTTTCAAAGTGCCTCTTCAGTTCAATAAGTCGTCAAAAGGTAATTTGGTAAAGAATGAAGTTACATTCTGTGGTTTGATATCAAGTATTTTCTTCACGCATCTTGAGAAAAATATACTTTGCTGCAAGATGATTAATGTTTGCAAGGACTCTTGTATTCACAGATATGATATTTAACCCACATGCTTCAGTCATGTTTTTCTACTGATATTGGAATGTTCAACTCATCTATGGTTTCAGAATTACCTTCATACCCCTTTAGGTCGTCTTAAAACATCGTTACCTTTTATTTCTTTTCAACCATAAAGTTTCCATTACTGTCTCATCTATCGTCTACTAAATGAATTAGTGCGTGATACCCTTTCACTGAACGTCATGTTCCTTAATCTGTTAAATTACAGCAAGATCACGCTGCCCTTTGTCAATGATCTACAATTAACTTTTTTTCAATTGTAAAATGGCGACACAATCATCATGCAGTGTTGCTGATGCATGATCCTTACATGTTTAATATCTAACGAAAAATATTTCTCTCTTTTGTCGTAAGTTACCTTCACATCTACCTCTAGACTGATTTTCCTATATATAGCATTTTCTGGCTTTCCAGAAAGGTTTGTGGCCTTTATGGTGGGTTCAATGGGAAGTAGTTCACATATATAACAAAACTTATCATTGGTTAATATTTCTAAAAAGAATGAGGCTTTGTATTACATTTACGAAACCAAATGAATTGAGATCTTACTGATTACTTAGGTAACTTCATGCGGGCCTTGGACGTTAATAATTACTAATTCCAATTTTCATCAACGAGACGTACTAATATGAAGAAGATTAGTACACACAGTAATGATGCTGGCATTTGGTATTAATTTTCATGAATGTTGGTTATGTTTGATTACACCAAAGAGTTGGAGTGATCGAATTCTTTTTGATCAGATTGTATACTCGTTTAACTATCATTATTATTATTATTATTATTATTATTATTATTATTACCTAAGCTACAACCCTAGTTGGAAAAGCAGAATACTATAAGCCCAAGGGTTCAAAAGGGAAAGTAGCCCAGTGAGGAATGGAAATAAGGAAACAGAATATTGTGCCTGGGTGAACCATCAAACAAGAGAACTGTAAAGCAAGACAGTGAAAGTTCATGGTACAGAGGCTATGGTACTACCCAAGACTAGAGAACAACGGTTTCATATAGACGTGTCCTTTTCCTGGAGGAGCTGCTTACTATAGCTAAAGTCTCTCTTCTACCCTTAGTAAGTGGAAAGTAGCTAGATTAAGAATACTTATCAGGATAGTGTTTTGCCAACAGACATTTTGTCTGTGTTCCTCCATATACTTTACCCATTCTTAGAGCGCTCAGATACATAAGGGAAAAAACGGTTGAGTTTATATTTTTAGAATAGCCTGAATAGAAGTATACATATTAACAAGCTTGTTCGGATATACAAGACTTGAATTTGTTAGATACTCTAATAATCAAGACATCAAAGACATCATCGACCAGGACAAATTCTAGTTATACTATTTACTTCGTTTGTAATCCAATCTCTTTTTTCTGAATTTCATCTTCAGACACTGAGGTAACACCAAAATTACTTCTCTCTCTCTCTCTCTCTCTCTCTCTCTCTCTCTCTCTCTCTCTCTCTCTCTCTCTCTCTCTCTCATACACAAAGTTTCATGCAACAAAAGCTTTTCATTGAAAAGTAATAATTATTGCTTATACTTTTGAGTGAAACAAGTCATTCCCTTTAACATGATACAATGAAAGTAGAACAATAAAAAAATAGGGGAAGACACGAGGACATAATAGATGTAGGAAGATTCCACAACGTTTTTCTCAGTTAGAACAAAGGAAAAAAAACATAAATTCCGTCTGATGTACACCTGAATATGTGAGGAAGTGAAACTGTAATACAATGAGGCTTCAAAAATATGAGAATTAGTGAGCAAGCACGTAAGAGAGAGAGAGAGAGAGAGAGAGAGAGAGAGAGAGAGAGAGAGAGAGAGAGAGAGAGAGAGAGTGTTCTCACGCTGCTCTATATTCATTTGATCGTGAAGTGGAAACAGCGTGAGCTGACAAAATTGATTCATTATCTACGTGGAAGTAATAATCAAGAATCACTCTTAAATTATCAAGTAATTTAAATAGGATTTTAATGACAGTGAGTGCTCAATTTTCCATCCATTTGAACAACTGCACGAAGCATGATTTTATTTTTAACTTAATACCATCAAACATGAAATATTAACACCTGCCACACTTTCACTAAAAATTAATTATTTGCCTTATGTCAAATCTACATGAGGATGAACTTTTGCCATCACACCCAAAATATTCTAAGCAGAAAAGAATGCAAAAATTAAAAATTATGTGGAAACAGTGCAGCCTCTACATTTTAATATACTAACATTTAGAAGTATTATAATAAGGAATGTGGATAGTAGCACTTTGTAGACCAAAAAATACTAGAGATAGTATTCACTATATAAAGAAAAGAACGTGCAAATGCATTTGATGATGGAATTTGATAAACACAAATACGAGGTGATTTGAACACTTGCATCGTTGACAGTCAAACCCGAAGAAAATAAGACTGTTTATGTTTGATAAACTACGTAAACAAATTAACAATTTGCTCATCTGTAAGACCTAATTTTAATGATTCTTTTTATTAACATAAAATTGTTAGAAATTAGACCAATACATTCAAGCTATATATATATATATATATATATATATATATATATATATATATATATATATATATATATATATATATATATATATATATATTTATATATATGTATATATATATATATATATATATATATATATATATATATATATTCAGAAAAGAGAATTTTACTCTTAAATATCCTGTGAACTGAATGAGCGCTTTCCAAGATATTCGAAAAACAACTTGTTACACCGATAATCGATAATACAAACAGAATATGAGCAATGGTGATGTGATGGAACTACTTATCTGGTTTTTTTTTTCATGAATAAGTATATATTCAAAATAATCATTTAAAAAAATAAGGACTAAAGAAAAATGGCCACTGCTAAATGACAAAATAATAAAAGCTAAGATAAAAAAGATAACCAGATGAAAATAAGTACAGAGAGAGAAAAACTTGAATATTAAGAGTAAAATTATAAGGACTGAGAAATGAAGAACTAACCTTCGTGAGAGAAAAACATAATACTATCGTATGACAGAAATATAAAAGAAATGGCAGTAACGATTCGAAAAATTTTTATTCGAAAAAGAACCACCCTCCTAGAAAGGGGAAATTTGCTGATATCATAGGCAAAGATGTTGAAGAAATGTGCATCATTTTCAAACAACGTTTAATCAACATCCACATATTGACCCCAAATTTCCTTCTCGGCGGTGAATGACCGAGACATATTGGCTGAATTTCATGCATCCATTCTTCCCACAACCCAAATAGATAAATCAAGAAGTTTTTAAAAAGTGATTGAATATGAAGAAACTTATAATAAAATGCACCAACGTGAAACCTTATGTTGTCCTATTTAGCAAGGTAGATATCGAAGTCAAAGATCATGGAAAAATATTAGTACTCAGGTAGTGAGAAAAATAGTTTGAAGATTAATGTAGATACACAATTATGAGAATAATATCGACGATTGTGTAAGTTATAACTTTTTTAAGGTTTAAAGACACCCATGAATGGCAGAGGTAAGGGACGGTGACAATGCCAAAGCTAGTAGGACAATGCCCTAGATACCTAACATATGCATATATGATCGGAGACAAATCCCTCTCTCCAGCCAAGCTAGGACCAGGGAGAGCCAGGCAATGGTTGCTGATGACAAGGCAGGTAAACCCATGGGCTCCTTAGTTCACAAGGATGGAGAGGTTACAGACACTCTTGGAAACTATAGAGCTTGAGTGGCATTCGAACCCAAGTCCAGCAGATCGACAGACAGGGTAGTTTCCAAAAGGCCACCACATCCCCCAAAACAACTTATATTGGGAATGACGGAAACATTTGTTAACTGGCAGTTTGTTAGACATATTAAAAAGAAAATCATACAGATTATGAAAAGAATTCGCTCCACAGAAGCAGAAGGGGGTTCTTTCATAAATGACCCCCTGCAGTATATAAATGATGGATGTATAATAATACACTTGTATTTGACTTAAATAATAAAAATAGATGTGAATTGAGGTTTTCACTGGTGGAACTCTTAAAATTATAAATCTTTATATAAAATTTTACCAGGAAGAGTAGCACAGGCCATTGATGCCACTTCAATATATTTTAATGCAGACAA
>NC_090740.1:42055705-42063205 GCF_036898095.1 Palaemon carinicauda
ATAGATTCTGAAATGAAATCAACTTCCTTGATACAAATTTTACTTATGACATACAGTATATTCTTAAAAAACTCTACTTTGCTCTCTGTTTATGTCTGAGTTTTGATCGCTTACATCACCACGCTAGCCAATGCGGATTGATGATGGTGGGAGATTTTCGTCTGATCACTCACAGCAAACCAACTTAGTATGAGTGGCCCAGTCTAGTATAGCTTTGATGATCGTGGTGATACTCAAACCTTTTCGCCAGGTTAAGGGACCCACATAAGACTATTTTTATAGTTTATGTTTGGAAGATCTGTTTTAATGTTGCTACTGTTCTTAGAATATTCTATTTTAATTGTTTATTACTTTTCGTATAGTTTATTCATTTCCGTGTTTCCGTTCCTTACTGAGCTATTTTCCCTGTTGGGGCCCCTGGGCTTATAGCATCCTGTTTTTCCAAATAGGGTTGTACCTTAGCTGTTAATATACTATATATATATATATATATATATATATATATATATATATATATATATATATATATATATATATATATATATATATATATATATATATGAGCGTTTACTGCCATACTTTTTATTGGTATGTAATTCCAACAGGTGTCTAACGAAACACTTCGCTTTCTTTGATTCTATCTTTTTTTTTCTTTTTTCTTTTTTTTTGTTATAGGGAGAGTGAAAGACCCGTGGGAAAATATCTAACATTACTTGTCATCACGGTAGGAAAGTGAAACTTATATTCCACGGACACGTCATTCAAGTGTTTTTTTTTTTTTATTATTATTATTCTGTGTTATTATTTGAAAGATTATTTGTACTTTTCGTGTGTTTTGCTTATTTTGCCATTCTTTCTCCCATGCTTATCAGATTTATTCTTCGTTTATTATTTGTTTACTGATAGAAAATATGAGCATAATTGAGTAATGACAGAATATTTAGAGATTGCTATTACTCATACAGTGTTTGTAAACAGAAATTCTTCTGAAGTTGATCATTGTGGCAATGAAAAGAATGTCCGTATAACTAATACTTCTACACATATAGTAAAATCTAATTCATGAAAATCTTTAACTTATTTTCTGGCTTAGAAACAGCCTAACAAAATGAACTTATTTTATCTACGCAATGTAAGTACAATATATTTTCAAATATAAGTAAATAAAATACCATTCCATTGTAGATGCTTAGACACCAATACGTGTTTTGCACTAGATAAATTTAACCGTGTGTGATTGAAATTTTCATTACAGACTTATACAGATTTAGGAAAATTACATCTTTTGCATAGAGGAAAACCAGTTGAATAAAGAAATAATGGATTCAGAGCAGTGCAGTTCCCCAGACATCTTGAAAGAGGATTTTATTCGCGTATATGAAAAGCGGAAAAAAATGTGACCTGTAATATATTTTATCGGCAATAAAGCAATATTTTTTTTCGTTAAAGTCATGTCTTGCTTGATACATCAAATTCTTTGGATCTTGGTACTTAGACTTGGAAAAAAAAAATAAGTCATGCGTTTCTCTCGTGAGGTTTGGCGATACATTTTTTTTTTTTTTTTTTTTTTTCCAGAGATCATTCTGATAAGGTTTTGATGTTTTCCCAAAGAGATAGAAAGACTTGGTGCAGGAAGATGAAATAAATATGATTACGTGAATAAATTTAAGAAATTAAATAAATGTCTTATTGTAGATTTCGATTTCTTTTTCCGTTTCTCAAAAGTACTTAAATCAACTCAAGATTTCTCATTCTTTAAATGTAATCCGTTCAGTGGAATGCACGAGTAAAGAGGGTGAGAACTTGTGGGGAAAAAAGAAAAGGAAAGAAGGAAACTTTCTCAGTGACGAAGCTCCCTTGCCCATCCATCCATTCAGTACCGAATTCTGTCCAAGTTTAACGGAAAGGGGTTTCAGTTGCACCTTCGTCAAGTGACGTGACCTTAGCGTATCCATCGCAACGCCTTCCAAGCTAATCAGGTTTCTCCATAACCAATTGTCTTCCAGTTCACCAAGCAATACTTCTCTGGTGTCGTCATTTTTTTTCTGTTGTGGGTTGAGAAGGAGAAAGAGCAAGTAACATCATTATTTACGGTTGGGGTTAGCCGTGCAAGACCTCAGTTGGATTCAAAATTGAGTTCGAATCAACAACAACAAAAATCATACTTTTTTTTTTTTTGGCGAGAAAAGTTATCTTTTTATGTTCGTTAGTTTGTTTTTGTTTTTCCCATTCTTTTCATAGTTCCATTTATATAATTTCGTAGCGAAGCAATATTAGACAATGTACAGTAATTGCTGGAAAGTAGGTTAAATGTTGATGATGTTCTTGAATAATGCCTTATTTTTCCTCTAAGCGCTAATGCACCACCAATTTCACTATAATTTTTTCCTAGTGATATTTGAGTATCCGGGAATGAGTATAAATACCCCAATTCAGTTGCAGTGATCATAGAGAAACTAAAAATTACCATTGTTATAGTTATTGTTATCAATATTATCCCGCATATTTTCGAATCATTATTGTCTTTTAACCGTAAGTTATTTTTTTCAAATGTTGCTACTTTTACAATCAAAATAGATGATCGGGTCCTAGTATCTATTCTTGTCATATTTAGCTAGGTTTGAAAGCGAGAGAGAGAGAGAGAGAGAGAGAGAGAGAGAGAGAGAGAGAGAGAGAGAGAGAGAGAGAATGCTTAGACAGTTTGAATTGCTGTCTACTAAATAAAGGATTATTTCTTAATAATAGATAAATAGTATTAGTGTTATGTTTTCCTTTATTTTCCGTAGCATACGTTGAGCTGCATTTTTTATTAAATGATTCATTATATAGTAAGTTGAATTTTACATGGGCATGTTAGATATCAGTCCAATTGATTCATTCCTTTGAAACAGAATTCGTAAGATTCGTATATTGCTTAACGTAGAACAATAGTCTCTCTCTCTCTCTCTCTCTCTCTCTCTCTCTCTCTCTCTCTCTCTCTCTCTCTCTCTCTCTCTTTCAGCGCAGATTAACAGAATATCTTTTATATCACGCGTGATTATACCAGTTGTAAGATGAATACTTTATTATTCAGAGAATTATTCATTGCAAAATTGAAATTAACAAACCATACATGTGAGCAACTGATTTGAAGTCATATACAGATCTACAATAATGATGTGCAGTGTCGTAGAGACGTCATTACATGGAAATGAAATCTCATTGTTCTTGCTTGCGTTAAGGTCAATTTCTTATGACCATGACCAACTGGCCCAGGTCTAGATACCTGTAAGTAGGAAACCTAACGAGTACGATCTTCATATAATAGAACGTGTATTTTTTTCTTAGCTAATGCAAATCGGAAATGAAAAGTTCTCTCCTGGAAAGTCCGACGGTCTCACCTACCAAAGAAAAAAAAAAAAGGGGGAAGTGGTTAAACGCAGTCGAATGATAAAAGTGTGTTAAGGAAGCAAAGTAGATTTCACCAAGAAAGGCAAGGTAGGTAGGTAGGTAGGTTGGTAGGTTGGTAGGTAAGCAGGTAGGTAGCAGGATCCTGGTAGGTAGGTAGGTAGGAAGGTGTGTGTGTGTGTGTGTGTGTGTGTGTGCTTGTTTGTATACTAAGGAAGGACGGTAGGTTCCAATCAAAATATTCTTAATGTTGGGAAAATTAGATGGTCGGGGCCTTGTATCTTTTCAAGTAACATACGGCTGGTATTGAGAGAGAGAGAGAGAGAGAGAGAGAGAGAGAGAGAGAGAGAGAGAGAGAGAGAGAGAGAGGTGATCAAGTTTGGACAACAGATTAAACCGGTATCAATAAACGTGTATAGAGAAGCCAGGAAACTTTATTCAAAGAAGTTACAGAGCACACTTCGTGTCATCCATTCTCCCTGATAAAGATACAACCCTATGTGTATTTGGATTCCTTGAAGAATATAATTTTATCCGTAATATTGCTCTACCATAGAATAACATTTTCATTTATGTTTGTATTTGGGAATTATTTAATCCAATGGATTCCATTTGAATTCCATGACGAGTCAAAGAAAATCAACAATTGAGAATAAAGGATCTGACCTTCTGCATTGAAATACTAAAAAAAAAAAAAAAACAAGTAAGACACTAGAGAGAAACCGAGCTCTTCTCCTATGACTGTAACATTGACCACTAAGTTGAAGTAGGTCAATGACAACTGTCAAGTGAGAACATCTGATACACGTGAGGACCAAATTTTCACGATTCCCAAACTTTGTACACTCGTGTAAGTCATACGAGCGCCCTATCGATTTCTTGTGGTTTTTGCAAATAGATGAAGACTACTTTTACTAATCATAGATGGATTTTTGTTTGTGTTTGATCTCTCTCTCTCTCTCTCTCTCTCTCTCTCTCTCTCTCTCTCTCTCTCTCTCTCGTTCTCTTTGTGCATATATATATATATATATACATATATATATATGTGTGTGTGTGTGCGTGTATGTGCGTGTGTTGTGTGTGCATATATATATATATATATATATATATATATATATATATATATATATATATATATACATACATATTCATATATGTGTGCGTGTATGTGCGTGTGTTGTGTGTGCATATATATATATATATATATATATATATATATATATATATATATATATATATATATATATATATATATATATATATATATATACGTATGTATATATATATATACATATATATATATATATATATATATATATATATATATATATATATATATACATATATGTTTGTGTGTCTGTATTTGAGTGTGTGTGTGTAAGCCAAACCACAACTTAGTTCACAATCATGTTCACATTCTAATAGTTGAATCATCCGCAACTAGTCACCTGCATACGAACCACCATAGATAATTGGAACCGTATCGAACCTACAGTTCATATTCTACTGTATGCCATTAGCTTTTATCTTGTATAGTATTTTTATCGTTCTTTTTCTATTTCTTCCTTAAATTTTTTACTTTTGCTCTCACGTACTCTACATATATTACCTTTTAATCCCTTCTATCTACATGCATCTAAATATAACATCCTGTCGTTAAGAGTCAACCGATTTTCCTTTTACCTAAGTTGGACATGCACACTTCGCTTTCATGGAGAAGAATTGATCCAACGCTCTTGGTATAGCTCGTAGGTAATTAGCTTGTGTGAAGAAAAAAATTTCCAATTTCTCCAAATGCACCATGTTTTTTTTTTTTTTTTTTTTTTTTTTAATTTAGTGATTCCCTCTTCACTGACATTGCCTTTAGCTGTTACATATATCAATACTTTTACACATTTACATCTATTTTTCTCTATCGTTGAAAGAGTAGTTAAACACACCAGAAATGTTATCCATATACTTTCCTATAACGCTCAACATTACCAACTTGAGAGCCTACTCATAATGTTCATCATCAGTCGCGGTAGATTATGTAAAATCTACTTCGTATTTTATTCCCTTAATAATTGATTTAGTATAGAAAATAGCAAAACAGTAACAGCGAAAGAAAATTAAAGCCAGCGAACATATAACAATAACTAGATTTGGAATTGATGGAAATATTTACAATATTTTACAAGACTCATAAAATACTTACAGTTCACCTATTAATAAAAATTTCCATAAATTCGTATCGTTAAATAGTCTTTAGACATGTAAGTTTCTATGGTGTGAGATACAGATGATGCCGAAGCTCAGCGCCGAGTTTCTAGGACATAGCTTCAAATTTAAAAGATGATAGATAATCAGGAGCACAGCTTCTAATGGTATTCGATCTTCCAAGGTTTCCTTGTTCACTTTTTAAATTAGTAGCGCTGTAAATGGAAGCAATTAAGCAGTGTCACACCAAGTGTTATAGAAATGACAAATGAAACAAATCTATGCTCCCAACGCCATGGGTCATACTCTTTATATATCCTAGACCTGTTTTCTATAAAACTTGATAAAGTTCCTGGGAGATTCTATATCACGTAATAAGCAAAACTGGAGACAGATAAACTACGAGAAATTACCAAGAGCGCTTGTTCTAGAATACAACAATACATTTGATTTACAAATCATTGCAATGTCTTTATCTTAACATTAATATATATTTCAAAACAAACGTTTTAACAGGTCCTATAACATAAAATATATAAGTTTAATATAACACCTACATACTCGGTGGCATTATTCCGTTTCTTGCCTGCACTTCCGCACTTCCGGCATACTGTATACAGCCCCTTTCCATTCTTACATTCCTCTAAACCACTTATTAGTACTTTGTTGGTCTCATTTCATTTCGCTCTGACTCAGCGTTTCACTTATACTTGCTCACCCCTCACCAGCTACTTTTCCTACCCCTTCAAATCATCTTGTACAACAGTTCATATCATGTGTATGTGTTTCTATGTGTGTAGCTATTTACCTTTTGTGCAAGGCAAATTTTTTCATGGGAACGCATATGTGGCCATCTTTGTCCTAAGACAACATCTCCAATTATCCACAAATTCTCTCATCTTGAAAACCAAATCTCCAAAAGAAAAATAGTAAATTAATCTATGCTGTTCCATTTAATATCCTTACTGATGGCTGTTTGAACAATTAATTCATATTTTTCATCAGCGAATATATTCGTTGAACAATGGTATTCGCTTGAACAAGAAATTCAAAGACAAATTCCTCAAATGAACAAAAGTTTTGAGAAGTGAGGATAAGTTTCCACAGGAAGAAGTTTCATCCTTGGGTCAGTCATCTAGTTTCCAGTACAGCTTTCATACATATATATATATATATATATATATATATATATATATATATATATATATATATATATATATATATATATATACATATGTGTGTGTGTGTGTGTGGATATATATATATATATATATATGCGTGTGTGTGTGTGGGTACACACATATATATATATATATATATATATATATATATATATATATATATATATATATAGATATATATATATATATATATATATATATATATATATATTAGGTAATAGGTTGGCCAGGGCACCAGCCACCCGTTGAGATGCTACCGCTTGAGAGGTATGGGGTCCTTTGACTTGCCAGACAGTATTACATTGCATCCTTCTCTCTGGTTACGGTTCATTTCCCCTTTTCCTACACATACACTGAATAGTCTGGCCTATTCTTTACCCATTCTACCGCACTGTATTTGTCCAGTGGCTACTTTCCTCTTGGTAAGGGTAGAAGAGACTCTTTAGCTATAGCAAGCAACTCTTCTAGGAGAAGGACACTCCAAAATCAAACCATTGTTCGCTAGTCTTGGGTAATGCCATAACCTCTGTACCATAGTCTTCCACTGTCTTGGGTTATAGTTCTCTTGCTTAAGTGTACTCTCGGGCAAACTTTTCTATCTAATTTCTCTTCCTCTTGTATTATTAAAGTTTTTATAGTCTATATAGGAAATATCTATTTCAATGTTACTGTTCTTAAAATGTTTTATTTTTTTTTTGTTTCCTTTCCTCGCTGAGCTTGTAGCATCCTGCTT
>NC_090740.1:42068205-42088205 GCF_036898095.1 Palaemon carinicauda
GGACTGGAGTTCGAGTCACGCTCGACCTCATAGGCTTCTGTAGTGTCTGCAACCTCTCCATCCTTGTGAGCTAGGGATCGAGGTTTTGGGGGAGCCTACATGTCCACCTGTTGAGTCCTCGGCAGCCACTGCCTGGTCTTACAGTAGCTTGTATAGAGAAGAGGCTTTTGCGCTAATTGTATATGGTCAGTGTCTAGGGCAATGTCCTCCTAGGGCATTGTCGCTGTCCTTTGCCTCTGCCATTCATGAGCGGCCATTAAATCTTCATACTCAGATCAAGACCTGGAGTATCCAGATCAATCTCGGTCCTTGAAATTCGCAGACTGGGTAGACCTACTGTGCCACTCTGCCACTTTGCTCAATAAGTTGCCCATGACTTCTTGCCAGGGTGGGATGATGGTGATTACACACACAGACATATATATCTATTATATATACACATATATACATATATATATATATATATATATATATATATATATATATATATATATATATATATATATATATTATATATATATATATATAAATATATATCATCAGCTGTTGTGTATATATATATATATATATATATATATATATATATATGTGTGTGTGTGTATATACATATATATATATATATATATATATATATATATATATATATATATATATATATATATATATATATGCAGTATATATATATATATATATATATATACATTTATTTATATATATATATACATATACATATATACATATATATATATATATATATATATATATATATATATATATGTATACATATATACTGTATATATATCATCAGCCGTTACTAGTCCACTGCAGAACAAAGGACTCTGATTTATCCTTCTGCATGTATCTGTTTATGGTCTTCCTGTGCCAGTCCAAGCCCACAAACTTCCTTAGTTCGTCGATCCATTGTCTGCTCTTCCTTCCTCTGTTTCTTTTACAATCTCTAAGGACCCAATCTGTTAATCTTAATATCCATCAATTGTCTGTCATTCTCATTATATGTCCTGTCCATGTCCATTTCATTTTCTTACATGTTTTTAGAATATCCTCGACTTTAGTTTCCTCTCGTATCCATGTTGCTCTTTCTATCTCTTAATATTATTCCCATTATTATTCTTTCCATAGCTCTATGAGTTGTAAGTAGCTTATGTTATAAGGCTTTAGTAAGGCTGCAAGTTTCTGATGCACAAGTTAATACTGGCAGAACCCTCTGATTAAATATTTTCCTTTTTAGAGAAAGTGGCATTTTAATTTCCTTTTTTTCTCATTTTGTTTACTATAAGTTCTCCATTCCATGCGTATTCCTCTTTTAATTTCGGTTTAGTGTACTGGGGAAACGCTTACTGTCGGTCCAAACTATGTCTATCCCTTAATATTCTCTAGAGGTTCAGCTAAATCCCTTATTTGTTGTCTCTGCATTTTCATTGAACATTATCTTAGTTTTACTCATATTCATTTTCAGTCCTACATTTCTGCTTTCTTAATTCAAATCTTCTATCATCTTATGCAGTTCCTCCCATGATTTACTAAACACATCACACACACTCAGACACACACACACATATATATATATATATATATATATATATATATATATATATATATATATATATGTGTGTGTGTGTGTGTGTGTACTGTATATACATTATATATATATATATATATATATATATATATATATATATATAGATGGATAGATAGATAGAAAGATATAGATATAGATATAGATATATATGTGTGTGTACTGTATATATATATATATATATATATATATATATATATATTTATATATATATATATATATATATATATATATATATGTGTGTACTGTATATATATATATATATATATATATATATATATATATTTATATATATATATATATATATATATATATATATATATATATATATATACATATATGTGCATATGTTTACTTACATATATTTATATATATGTCTATATATGTATATATATATATATATATATATATATATATATATATATATATATATATATGTACAGTATATATATATACATATACATATATATTATTTAGATATATTTGTACATATACTGTATATCAAGGCATAAGTTTCCAGCATAAAAGCTATTGAGAAATTTTTGTTTTCAGGTTGAATTCTTTTCCTTCTTTAGTTCATGTTGAAAAGAACATTTCTTATTTTAGCCCTGTGACAAAGCCTGACGCTATGTCAATTCATTTATTAATAGTCTAAAAACAGAAATGTCCTTTTAGTTTGTAATTTACGTTCTGACTGGCTGGCAAATTGAATTAATCATACATACATATACCAAAGGCACTTCCCCCAATTTTGGGGGGTAGCCGACATCAACAATGAAACAAAACAAAAAGGGGACCCCTACTCTCTACGTTCCTTCAGCCTAACCAGGGACTCAACCGAGTTCAGCTGGTACTGCTAGGGTGCCACAGCCCAACCTCCCACATTATCCACCACAGATTAAGCTTCGTAATGCTGAATCCCCTACTGCTGCTACCTCCGCGGTCATCTAAGGCACCGGAGGAAGCAGCAGGGCCTACCGGAACTGCGTCACAATCGCTCGCCATTCATTCCTATTTCTAGCACGCTCTCTTGCCTCTCTCACATCTATCCTCCTATCACCCAGAGCTTTCTTCACACCATCCATCCACCCAAACCTTGGCCTTCCTCTTGTACTTCTCCCATCAACTCTTGCATTCATCACCTTCTTTAGCAAACAACCATTTTCCATTCTCTCAACATGGCCAAACCACCTCAACACATTCATATCCACTCTAGCTGCTAACTCATTTCTTACACCCGTTCTCTCCCTCACCACTTCGTTCCTAACCCTATCTACTCGAGATACACCAGCCATACTCCTTAGACACTTCATCTCAAACACATTCAATTTCTGTCTCTCCATCACTTTCATTCCCCACAACTCCGATCCATACATCACAGTTGGTACAATCACTTTCTCATATAGAACTCTCTTTACATTCATGCCCAACCCTCTATTTTTTACTACTCCCTTAACTGCCCCCAACACTTTGCAACCTTCATTCACTCTCCGACGTACATCTGCTTCCACTCCACCATTTGCTGCAACAACAGACCCCAAGTACTTAAATTGATCCACCTCCTCAAGTAACTCTCCATTCAACATGACATTCAACCTTGCACCACCTTCCCTTCTCGTACATCTCATAACCTTACTCTTACCCACATTAACTCTCAACTTCCTTCTCTCACACACCCTTCCAAATTCTGTCACTAGTCAGTCAAGCTTCTCTTCTGTGTCTGCTACCAGTACAGTATCATCCGCAAACAACAACTGATTTACCTCCCATTCATGGTCATTCTCGCCTACCAGTTTTAATCCTCGTCCAAGCACTCGAGCATTCACCTCTCTCACCACTCCATCAACATACAAGTTAAACAACCAGGTCTCTCTCTCTCTCTCTCTCTCTCTCTCTCTCTCTCTCTCTCTCTCTCTCTCTCTCTCTCTAGTTTCTTGTAGGCAATTCAAGATTAAATATCTATGCATTGAAGATAGAACATGACTGAATCTAATTTGTACGCTATTTTGGGATTCTTATCCCTTTGCTCTAGGAGTTCCTCGCAGACGCCTAGACAGAATTATGGGGGTATGACCAGGAAAGTTAGCTTAAAATTCCTCGAAAATCCCTTATGAACATGTAAATTTGCAGGCAGTGTTGGTCATCTGTTTATTCGCACTTAAAATATATTGTTTCTCATAGTCATGGATGACATCACTTTAAGCTGGCTAAAGACTTCAGGTGTTGCTATCCCCCACATATCACTAGTTGTAATTTTTCTTACTATTCTTTTTCATTCCTATCTTTCCTTTTAGATGGCTGCTCTGATATACCTTTCAATGACCAAAGGTCTGTTGCTGAGCCCCGAAAATTGTAATGGTTTGAATATTGAATCCTTTTATTCATATTTCCATGTACTCATTTATCCAGGTGTCTTAATGTTCATTATTGGCTAAGAATTAGATCATTTATAGTTCTTTGTTAAGGGACTTCCAAGTACAACAGAGTAAATATTTTGAAGTGTTTGCTTCTTTCAAAGGTATTGAGTATCTCCATTAACATGCCAGACATAAGTAGCAAATGAAGGGTGCTTGGAAGGGATTTTTCTTCACAACAACCTTTTGCAGGATAGCAAACAGGGCACCTTGAAGACATACCGTACCATTGCTACCTGTTCTATCTGGGGATTTTCTTCTCTGTGTATCAAAAGGACAAGAGTATTTCAGTCATACATTCACAACAATATTCTAAAGCTCAGTATCTGATCTATACATACTACTCAGACAAATGTGTTAGATTTTCTAAGTATGGCAGACTGCCGGGACAAATGAAATTATAGAAATGTGATAGTGAAAGGAAAATAAGTAAATCAGAAGTTACATTTCCCGTGTATATCACACTAACTGATCAGGCTTAGAAGAAAAAAAATACAGTTTTCCTGAGCGATTTGAATCTAAAGGCCTTCTTAGACATTCATAATTTTTGTCCAATACTAAATGTTTGCGCATTTTTTATCGTCTAGAGGGTGTTTAAAGAAAGGCAATAGATAATGATGCAAAATAATAGTGTATGGTGCAGTGTGTGTGGGAGGGCTGGACACGATACTGATAAGACTTTTTTGTAGGCGTGTTAAGTAAATGATATGAAAGTAGTTGAAATTTGGGTACGGCGTTAACCTCTGTACTTTTTCTGCAGACTCCACTTTTATGAAAGGTTACCTAATTTATCTATCTATCTATGTATCTATCTAATTATATATATATGTATATATATATATATATATATAATTTATATGTGAGTATGTATATGTATATATATACATATATATACATATATACAGTATATATATATATGTGTGTGTGTTTATACAGTATATATATGTATGTATATATATATATATATATATATATATATATATATATGTGTGTGTGTGTGTGTGTGTGTGTGTATGTGCGTGCGCGCGTGTGTGTGTGTGTGTGTGTGTGTGTGTGATTAAAGGGAAGTGATGCATACAATACAGAAAGGTAAATCACAATGCCAACCAATTGAAAATACTGATGAATATACAATTTTTAAGGAACATTATACTATATCCAAGTGCGTACTATCTGATTTCATATATAGTACTTCTTGGTAGAAGCACTAGGAACGGTTAGAAAAATGCATGATGAGAGGTCTATTAAGAAAATAAAATACTATTTGAGCTTCAGATGGAAAATGATTAAAGTCTATTACTCTATGCATTAAAAGAAACTGAACAGACTAGAAGTAGCAGAGAAAATGTATAGTCTCTAAGGGATTTGTAGAATAAATATTCAAATAGAGAAATGTAATTTTTTTTCAATACCACAATACTCCTTATAAATCTTGCCTTTTTCCATTGTTCATGATTTTCATTCTCATCCTTATTACCCCAACAGTTCGTACCAAAAGTAAAATCTGATAAATTTTCACTCATTATTTCTCTAGATTCTACGTGTTTTCAGAGTACTCATTCCAGTGACATAGGACTGCATTTGTTCAGATTGTATCTATATTTAAGGGTTATTATAAGAATAATTTTTCTCTCGTATTCAAATTTCTTCTGAATAATGCACATAGACTCACTTCCACTATTTTTAATGTTTCTCTCTTTTTTATTACTCTCCGGCTCCTATGCTATGATTTTTTCTTCAGACATAGGATTGTATTTCAGTCTCCTTTTTCTTTCAATATATATCTCATTTTGTAACCTTATCGTGCCTACAGCAGTAATAATTTCTGCCTTTCAGTTTCCTCATCCGTAATCTTTATCATAGACATTATAAACTCCTACTCGAGAATCATTACCTTTGATCCATTATTTTTCATGCATTCTCTCCACATAATGTTCTCCATTATTTTCCATTCATATATTTGAAAGCAATGGGAACGCTTGCGAAGTATTTTTGGTCTCCTGATTAATGATTTGAGCAAATTGGGGTCTGGTCAGTACTTGGATAGGTGATCAAAGAAGAAACACAGGTGCTGTCGGCTCAAAAGCCAAAAGATTAATTGTGAGGCTGGAGCGATTTGCCAGCAACCTCACTCATGAAATCCCTTGCAAATAAAGAGAAGAGTCACCGTATTTGTCTGTGGGTGTGGTACTTTAGTAATATTAATTTTCTAGTAATAAATCATTATCAGTATTTTCAACCAAGGTGATGAGTGGCATCCCCGTCCCCAGGCTCAAATTACATGCTTCCCATTCAATTTCTTACGAAGTCACGCCCTGGAAGGTTTAAAAAACGTTTGGCGTATCTGTCGAAATCACTGCCTCATTCACTACCCCCTTTTTTATCTTTCTCAATATACATTAAAATAGATCTTTCATATATAAACTTATATAAATCTGTTCAACTTAGACTGACATATCAATTGTTTATCCTTCAGCTGTCCAGTCTCCAAGCGTGGAGGTGAAGAGCGTTCTCCTTGCGGTGCTCCTGACCTGTTACCCTCGTTGCACCTACACAATTAACACGATTACTTTCACCCAAGGTAAGACTTCCGCATTGTTCTGGTGCTCAGCCAGAATTCTTACCGTTCTGGGAAAACGGTGAAGTTATTAAGCGGATTTTTATTCATCAGTCGTGTCAGGGTCGTGTCAGGGATAAAATAGCTGCTCTGTTTGTGAATTTGTATCATTACTGTTCGTCTTATACTGTGTCTTCTTCATACCTACACTCTGAATAGCTTTGTATAAATTGAAGATAAACTCTCGAAATGGAAAACTAAATAAGACTATGTTGGGTGAATTAGATTTATAGAGCATCACTTTGGCCTTGCAGTCCAATATACGTAATCGATATATTATGTTAAGTTTCTAAATGTCTGTTAGCGAAACGTCGGAAATTCTATGTTAATAATAATAATAATTGAAATTTATTATCCATTTCCTTGATTTACAGATTAGCTAGCTTAATGGACAGGTTCTGTTTAAGGTTTAAATGCCAGTTATGAATGACAGAGGCAAGGGACATTGATAATGCCCTAGATAGTAGGACAATACCTTAGAAACTAACCATTTAAACATGATCAGCGCCCATGTCCCCTTCCCCGCCCATGGGACCAGAGAGGGCCATGCAATGGCTGGTGGTGACTTAGCAGGCACACCTATGGGTTCCTTGATACCCTCATCCTTAGTTCAAAAGGATGGTGAGGTTGTAGACACTAAAATAAACTGTCGAGTTTGAGCGTGGCCATCGTGACTTTAACGTTGTTTTTAACAGTGTTGATAACATTCAGGCAGATATATACTGTTTTATATATATATATATATATATATATATATATATATATATATATATGTATGTATATATATATATACATATTATATGTATATATATATGTATATATATATATATATATATATATATACATATATATATATATATGTATATATATATATATATATATATATATATACATATATATATACATACAGTATATATATATACATATATATATACAGTATATATATATATATATATATATATATATATATATATATTCAATTTTAACCCAATTCCGTTCATATAAAAAGGTTGCAGATTAAACAATATACGGCATCCACTGTCATATTCATCCGTTGACTGTTGGATCATGGATGAACCCCTAGTGCATTAAATCTGTCATAACATTAGCTACATCATACATCTTCAAAGAAATCTCATCAACATTGTATCTAATACTTATACACAAAACTTCAGCCACCCCTATTTTGCATTCACTCTTGTACTTCCAGGATATAATATCTTTTTCTTTCCAATATGTCTTTCACACCATTTATTCAACCTCTGTTATGCCTTCCTCTTCTCCTCTCCCTCTCCTCTAACACTTTTGAATTATACTCTATCTTCTCTAATAGTGTCCCTCATTTCTTACACATGGACGAACCTCCTCGAAATACTCCTATCCATCACTACACCAATCTTTATCTCTCTATAAGGTTTCTTTATCTATTATTTCCATCACTCCTGAGTTTAATGCTCTTTTACCCATCGGTTGACCTATTTTCTTTCCACTTGACTAAACCTATGATGACCTTTTAGTCCCTTCTGAGTTTTCCCCATTTTTACCATTTCAATGCACCTTACTTCTGCTATACTTTGAAAACCCTTTATCTTAACAGCTTGGAAATTGTTTCATTAACGATTGGCATCCATGCTTCACTTCCGTAAAGGAGAGTCGGCTTGGCGGAGCCAATATACATTTCCCCTTTTACCTATATAGCCTTTTTTTTTTTCAAACTGTTTGCATACACCTCGGTATCTTCATTAATTTGACAAACAATGCGATACATGATTTCTATTCTATTATCCTTAGTTAGTTTAGTTCCAAATGTCTATGTAACTTGACAAACGTTGATTCTTTGACATTTATCTTTTGATTATGCGCTCCAGATTCGTGATTTCTAATTATCCTCGTCTCCTTACTTTTGACCATTTTTTTTTTCAACTTTTTCTTCTAACGAGGACTCGTAAATTCTTTCGCTAATGCCTGCAGTTTCTCGTCCCATCGCCTGTCAAGACTAAATCATCTACATACTCCATACACAACAAAACCAATCCCTATTGTACACATATTCTAACATATGATTTCTTCCAATCATGAAAATTTGCAATTACTATCAAAGTATTAACCTCAACAGTCATCAGTCTGACTTAAGCTCTACTAGAATTGTATACCAAATATAGTTATTTTGTTCAATCTCAACCCTTTTTTTAAATGATTTCTTACATAAAAAAAATCCATAATCCCTCTATCTTCATTAAAACCACACTTCTCCATTTAAAAGCCATCTGTATAGCTTATCAAATATAAGAAATATGCTTATCATAGATCTTTCCATCTCAACTTAAGGTTTTTTTTTCCCTAAGATTCTTAGTCAATAGTATTACCTTTACTCTTATATACTGTATAGGATTAATCTTTCATGTTATAAATTACCTTGAAACCTATCCTCATCCTGTCAAACCTGGCATACCTGGTCAGGTACTTAATCATGCTTTACTCACATCATTTACCCTTCTCCATCCTTAAAATTTTTCACTTTGTTCGAAGTGCCAAAATATCTCTCGTTTCTTTACACAACTGCAACATTATAAAAGATTGCTGTCTGAGAAAATGGTAAAGGTGAAAGGAGCCATAAGATACTAAAGAAGAAGAAGATTAGATGATTTTTCATGAATGTAATTGTGTCATATCTATAATAAAATAGACACAAGGAAAGTCTTAATGGACATGTCCACTTATAAAGAGGCAATGTAAAGTACATTTGAGATTTTGAGTCATGAGCTGGGTTTATGCATGAACGTATAAATTGTACATTAACTACTCTACCGGGACCTATATTGACAATTATGAATAGCTTTTACTACGCATAAGAAAATATAGTTGATGTTAAAATGAGTTGAACGTGAGCTGTATATGGAGTATAAGAATCAAAGAGTTAAAAAAACAACAACGACATTGTTTTGTGAAAGGAGTGGCTACTATTAATCTTCTGATCTTTAGAATGTGTTTTTCTTTAGTTTTAATTTTCTGATCATATTCTTAATCACTGCTGTGAAGCCGAGGGTCCAGAAGGTCAGGGGACAAGTGCGGTCTGTAAGCATGGTCATATGACGTCAGCAGCCATACCTCCAGCCGTCAGACGTGATGTTCTGTAAGTCCATTTAGGTTGAAATGTCAGCAGACCTGATCTGCTTATAATTCCTATAACTTAAGTTAAGTATAAATAAAAGTTTGTTTATGTGAAAGGACTTTGAGGAATTTAATATCCTTTTTTTCTATGTATAAATGCATCATATTGAAGTAAAGTATTCCATATTTACATACTGTCCACTCTATTTTAATGTTATATTTTTGATGGTGATATATGTTGATGTTTATCTTCTCGTGTGACCTCCGTACTACAACAAATGGCTATATGGCTGGAAATAATAATGTGATCAGAGTTTCCAAAACATAAATAAGCTTCCTTAACTCACTTCATAGATTCATGCAAACGACACGGCATTTTTTTTTTTGGGGGGGGTGTATAATGCACGTGTTGTATTTGCTCTGTGATTTTTGTATTATATATAATATCTGAAATATAGCCTATATAGTATGAATAAATAATTCTTTAATGGCAGCCATTTTTTTCTGAAGATATTCGTTTCTAACGGCAATGTTAAAAAAGCATAAATTTTTAGCTATATTAATCATGTAAAAAAATTTTGGGTTTGCCTTGATAGTTTTTCATTTTGTACAGGATGATTTATAATGAAATGATAATGAATTTATAAAGAAATTTCTACACTATACGATCCCTTCCCTAGTCATGTACCCCCAGATATTTTTATTGCGAAACCTGCCTTGCCGGTTTTGAGAGCTGATCACAAGGCTAAAATGGTCTTCATTAATTGGCTGGGGTACAGATTCCTAGTTTCCCAGGCTCCATATAGGTGAATTACTACTTGTCCCAGATAAGCCCACGAATGATTTGCTAATTAATAAGCCGTGTATAGAATTCAGGCAAGCAAAAGCACGGGGTCAAATCCAGTGGGATTTTCCCAAGGAAAATTCAGATGGCGCTGGAAAATACATAAAATGTAAGTCACTTCTCACACCAGTGTCATCATGTCCCACAAAACCCGTCCCAGGGTGTGGCGGGTAGTTTGACCTTCCTCCCTAACCCCCTCTTACCCTTCCCAACGCCTCCCCTTGCCCTCCCCCCTTCCCTTCCCCTTACTACAAAATTTCCCAGTATGCTTTCGCTCTTTCTCTCCCTTTCCTAATGTTTTCACTCAATAAGAACGCTTCGAGGTCAAGGCTTGATTTCAAGTTCAACTGGAGGGGGGTGCGTTTTGGTCTGGGTTTTTCTCTGGCGAAACAATTGAAATCTATTTGTACGTAGTGTTAAATTCCATCTCGATGGTGCCCTGGTTCTAGAAAATAGTAATTTAACAAGAGGAATTAGATGGTTACAGGGTGTTATATTTTTTTACATATATTTTAACCAGAAGAAAATCTTTTGCATGTTGCTGGTGAGTTTTAGTTTACTAAAAATGTTTACTATGTTTAAAAAAAAAGAAAAAAGTCATAATTTGATCCTTGTATACTTTTACACTATGAGACTGAATACGTACATTTTTATACAAAGTTTCATCTAGAAAATGTGATGCAGAATTTCCTTATCACTATGCCATAGTTTTAGCTGTAAACAACCGACACAAGCTGTTATCTCTTCTTGTGTGTGTGTTTGTGTGTGTGTGTGTGTGTGTGTGCGCCGGAAAAAATGTAAAACTGCCGTCTAACCAACCAGTAGGTTGGAGATCAAATCATTTTCATTTGATAATTTACTTTTAAAATTGTTTTCAGTTCTTTGCGTTATCATTGTTTTGTATCCAGCTTTTACTCATTTCTATACTGAGTGGTTGTTTCTTATTAGCTTTTTTATACGCAAGGTCACAAAGCAGAAAACTTGGTCGAACCTTCCATGGAAAGGAAGAGATGAAAGCATCTCTTGAAAATAGAGTCAGGATTAGATCCCTGAGATAAAGAGACACTGCGAATTTCCTTTGAAAATACATTGCGTTGAGACTCTCAATTGAAAAAAAAAAATAATTAAAAACATCTCATAAAAATTAGTTGAAAACATCCCTTGAAAAGGGGTCAGGTTTAAAAACTACTGGAAATGGGTAGCACAACAAGTTCTCTTTAAATGGGATTTCATTGAAAAACAATCTATTTTCAATGGAAAATTGCGTTATTATCAAAAGCGGAAATACTTATTTCATTCAAAATTATATAGGAAATGTTTAAAGGTGGTTGCGTTTTTTATGCTTGGGTACGCAAGACAATGGAATTTTGGGTCTATTATTACTTTCGGGGGTTAAACTGAGACACCATTTCAACCTGCGATTTTGAAATCAATGACTTGGCTAAGGTCACGTTCTTGCCGTGTATTAAGGCAAGACACTAAGGTCATTACCAAATAGCTTAAATTCTCTCTCTCTCTCTCTCTCTCTCTCTCTCTCTCTCTCTCTCTCTCTCTCTCTCTCTCTCTCTCTCTCTTAATTGAGTGCTTCGTTAAGAATTATTACTCATTTTAGCTAATGTTATTATCCTCTTTGGTCTCCTGCATTCGTATCAGCTTCCTTATCTATATTGATAGTGGCCTTGATCTAGTAATCCTTATTTGATTATTTCTTAAGTAAATAATTTTATGAAAGTCAATTACCACTAAGAATTTGTTAGTGTTACTAGTACTTTTATCAGTAAAATTATATATCTGATTTTTTTAAGTAATTCATTCGAGGATTAAGTTGTCTTATGTAGGAAGGTAGACTGAAATGGAGGGCTTTCACAATTGCGTATATTGTTAGCTGATGAAAATCAAACCCTGTCGTTACTTATTATAAAGGATTTTGGAATCCGAAATTGACTCTTTGAAAAAAAGAATTCCACGTATTCTTAAAAGCGACATGAGGCAGCATTATTATTCTCCCCTTTTTCATGAGATATCATAATCATTCGATTACAATCGACGTTTCATATTCTGACCATTGATTTTAGCGATATAGTCTCGATAATAACCAGAGCGCAGATCCTCTAAGTCATGCTGAATCACAAAAAGAGTACCGTTAGCTGGTATGTTTTTATCCTTCTTCCCGTTAAAGAGGAAAGACCTTCAAGATATACATCGTAGCGTGACTCCCCGTGAACCTGGAACTTATGAATGGAGCTGAATTCTTTAAGTGATAAAGTCAAGCTTCATCAGAGTTTACACATTACGTTGCCTTTCACTTATTATTATTATTATTATTATTATTATTATTATTATTATTATTATTATTATTATTATTAGCTAAGCCACAACCCTAGTTACAAAAGCAGGATGCTGTAAGCCCAAGGGGTCCAACAGGGAAAAATGCCCAGAGAGGGAAGGAAATAAGGAAATAGATATTCTACAAGAAAAGTAATTAACAGTTAAAATTAAGCATTTTAAAGACAGAAACAACATTAAAATAGATCTTTCATATATAAATTTTGAATAGAGACTTATGTCAGCCTGTTCAACATAAAAGCATTTGCTGCAAGTTTGAACTTTTGAAGTTGTTTGTGAATTGGCCCACTAAATTCAATCGACCAGGTTTTAGCAGAACTCGTGACCACTCACGACTTCACTTGAAACCGAGATGGGTTACAGAGTTACGTGACGCCTCGACTTTCTGAAAGTAGTCAGATCTCTTCCTAAAAATGAAGAAAATAATATAAAAGTAAAAACGCACTGTTGCACCGTGTTCATGGCACGAGAGATCTAACTTCTAGCGATAAAAAAGTTGGGTACTTTTACCTTTCCATTTTTTTTTTTTTTTGTCTATTGTCTTCACTTTTATTTTCGTTCAGCAACGTATCTTCTCTTCTTAGATTTCATTATGTTTATTGCCTAACAACTAATCTCTATATTTATCTTTCTGCATCTGCATTTCTTTTTCTTCCTTTTTGGTCTTTTCCTCCCCACAGCGAGTAGACGAATATTAAGTAGCATAACTTGACCATGGGTGAAAGTGAGGGGAATTCCTATGCCTAAATGTTAGAAGAATCTTTCTAAAATATTTCACGTGAAATATAGATTTCCGGACGCCTTGAGCACATGCTTATCAATTAATTACACGTGAAAACAATGCTGTTTGTATGAGAGAGAGAGAGAGAGAGAGAGAGAGAGAGAGAGAGAGAGAGAGAGAGAGAGAGAGAGAGAGAGAGAAGCCATCAACTGGCAAGAACAAAAAAATGAGAAAGTGTTTATGAGAAGTGACGCAGGCTGAGTCGAGTTCTAAATGTAAGGATTGCGAGTGAGAATAAGTAAAGTTATGATGTCGAGTTTACTGGAAGAAATTCTCACGCAATCGCAATTTCCTTTGAAAATATCGTAGAATATATCTTTACTCATTATCAACAACATGTTTTTAGTTGAAACTTCATTTTACGTAGCGATAGTAATTGGCTGACCTTTTCAAATTGCGAAAGAACAATATTCTCTCTCTCTCTCTCTCTCTCTCTCTCTCTCTCTCTCTCTCTCTCTCTCTCTCTCTCTCTCCGCTCAGGCCTAGGGCTTCGTTGCTGGGAGTCAGTGGGGTTGTAGGAGTGATAGCTGTTCCCAGAGGTCAAACTAAGAAGCGTTTAGACAACAAAAACGTCTTTACGAGCGGTCGCCCTCGATGCGGTCAGGGGCACTTTTGCAGCTTGTTTACCTCGTCTGCTCATTGTTGATTGGCCAATGGAAGAGGTAATTACGGTGACGTTGTCTGTGCGCAGCGCTCTATGGCCACTTAAGGTCGAACATGGCCCCCTCTCCCTTTCCCCTCCCTCCCTGCCTCCTTCAGCCTTTCAACTGAACGCTCAAAAAGCATAGTAGTTCCAAGCTTCCAACTTAAGGGTATTTGCTGAAAGGCGCAGAAGGAGACGCAACAGATGGATGCCATGGGATATTGAGACTGATGGAGACAGGAGATCGGGTGAATGGGAGAAGAATATTTCTGTGTGAGCTGTGAAACTCAGGGTTGGCTGTCTGTCTGGCCAAGAAATGGCCATTCACATATTACGTCTCGGCAATGTAACCATTTCTATTTGGTATTTCATACCTATTGTGGTTCCATGAGTTTATATTCACTGGTGCTCTTTTTATTATTATGGTGGATAAATTGTATTAGTTCATCGGATCGGCGTATCTGGTTTACCAGTGTTCTCGAATTAAATGGTAGCCCGTATATCAAGTCTAGTTTGATTAGGAAATGTCATTGTGAGGTTACAGCAACGTCTTTTTACTACTGTGATGACTTGGGCATTTTCACTCAATTAATTATTGATGTCCTTCCTTATGATAAGCGAAACTACTGGTACGTGTTAGCAATTACATTCCAAATTATCAAAGTAAAGAAATCAAATTAGATATAATGAGTGAGAAGCTTGAAGTGAGTCTGTTTGTCCTTGAGAGACCGAATAGAAAACCTCAGTTTTAAGATGATCACCCTGGTGGGTGCATATCAAGAGTCAACTCGTGACCTACTGTACAGTAGGTCAAAAAATTTCAGGAGTGAAGAAGAAGAAATCGGTATACTGCTTATCCCATCTCTCTCTCTCTCTCTCTCTCTCTCTCTCTCTCTCTCTCTCTCTCTCTCTCTCTCTCTCTCTCTCTCTCTCTCTCTCTCTCTCTCTTCTTTATATGTACATCATTAGCCATTACTAGACCACTGCAGAACAAAGGCGTCAGACATGTCCTTCCTCTTGCGTCTGTTTATGGTCTTTATATATATATATATATATATATATATATATATATATATATATATATATATATATATATATATAAATATATATATATATATATATATATATATATATATATATATATATATATATATATATATATATATATATCTCCTTTGGCGCACTCTTCTATCTTATCTCTATTCCCGTTTTTTGAAGTTTTTAGTTTATATATAAAAGATTTATTTTAATATTGTAATTGTTCTTAAAATATTTTATTTGTTCATTACTTCTCTTCTAGTTTACCTATTCCCTTATTTCCTATCCTCACTGGGCTATTTTTCCCTGTTGGAGCCTTAGGGTTTATAGCATCCTGCTTTTCCAATTAGGGTTGTAATATAGCTAATGATAATAATGATAATAAGAATAATAATAATGATAATAATAATAATGATAATAATAGTAATGATAATAATAATTAGTAGTAGTAGTAGTAGTAGTAGTAGTAGTAGTAGTAGTAGTAATATAAATCGAAATTGAATCAATCAAATTCAACCAAGACTAGTTAACAGAGCAAATAATGTTTGTTCATATTTTACACTTTTTCAACCTTGCAGGGTTTTCTTCTTCCTCGACGCTTAATCTTCATTGGTATTTTTACTTTCCTCTGGGCTATTGGTTGTTGTTGTATTTTTTTTGTGGTGAATTAAAATAGTTAAAGAAGAGTTCCATGTGTGACGGTTGCTTAAAAACTAGGAATGTGTCGTCTACATAATTACAATTAAGATAAGAATTAAAATCAATAGAAAATTCAGACACAAACATTTTCTTTCCATAAAAATCCGTAAAATTCTACATACACAAGTCCAAGAGAACATCTCAGTGAAACTCCCTCTGTTAGATTATACAATTTGCCATTAAAACTAAATATGATATCAGAAGTAACTAATTCTAATAATTTTCTATGTGACTTTCACATATGATGTTAAGAATTATATACTCAATAAAAGACAACCCTTTATACACCTCTTGAACTTACAATAAAACTATTTAAAATAATCATGCTTAAATCAAAAATTCATTATCTTTGTGGAGAGCCATTGCAGTTAAATTTCAATCTTAGATTTTTTACTTAAGATTTAAAAATCAATCTGATTCTCTATGAATTTTTATTTGACTTACTACTCTGCACTTAAAATTGAATATCTCTCCTTGTTAATTTGCTGTACCTCAGATTCTCGCTTCTTGCTAATCTATTCTTGGATATTTCAATAAAAGATATATTCTCGCTTTATTCAAATGAATATTGTGTATGAAACTATGACTTGAATGACTTTATTTAACTGAGAGAAAGGTATAACAAGGGATATTCAAATTGAGCTTGAATATTGGATAGAGCACGAATAATGGAATTATCCATACAAGATATTGATAGCGATATACCAAAGGGACAACAGAACAATGGAGGAGCACCAGATATCCAACCCAAACCTGACCAAACAGACTTTAGTCAACAACAAGGGAACCCAGCTTTGTAGTTCCCAGAAATCATAGATCTAGACGGGATTTAATTCAATTATTTGAATTAAGAAGGAACTGGGGTTTTAGAGACACTTGATACATCTCGCAATTTTTTACTAGTGGTGTTCTTCATCACTGGGAGCCCTGTGGAATACTGAGGTTGCAGAAACCATTATTACAAGTGACGCGGGTTGTTGAGAGGATAATGATTGGACATCGAGATTTCCTTTCCTGATATTCTCTAGTGTTTTGCCTTATTCAGTATTAGAATTCCTTTGGAAAGTGTGCATATAGCTCCGTTGAATATAATGAAGATGCACAAGTAATGAAGTCCAAATTTTGGATTTAAACATCAGATTAATTGTTGAGAGTTTGTTAGTATTGTAGTTCCTCAGGTCACAACCAGAGTTCACGTACCGATCTTTTCTCCCTCCTGAAATGGACAAAATATACAGAGGCATCAGAACTATTCTTACTTTAAAATTCATAACACGGGTATCACCGTATTATTTGGATCTGTGGCGTCCAGATACATGTCTAGCTCTAAACAGGGAGGTCAAAATCATAATACTACCAGTCATTGGAATAAGTTCTAATCAAAGAAGATTTTATAGTAAATTTCTACTGTATGAAAAAAATGAAACTGCTCTAGGCCAGGTAACTCTTACTGACAAAAGTTTATGAAGGGTAGAGGGATAATTGTCCAGAGGAGATGAGAGAAATTCCAAGAGTAGCAAAAACCATCAATTACATAAGTATTAGAAAGTAAAATTGTATCAAAGGCTTTCCTTTGAGACATCCTTTATCCGAAGATATACAGAGGGCGGCCTTCCACAACTATAAAGTTCAAGTTCTATCTTTACTGCTAGTGAAAAAAAAATATAACAATCTGGATTTCTAACCCTTTAACGATTGTTTGTCTTTGTTAGATGAAGTTAGATCAAATTAATTTTTAATTGTTAAGGAATGCTTTATTCTAGACAAGGTTTTTGTTTTAATCTTTCAAAGAAATATCAGAAGGAATTGAAAAATCATTTGTTAACTTATAGACTAATAAAAGAAAGAAGGAGGAAGTAAATATTTCCGAACCCGACTAATGGACTTCGGGTCCTTTCTGTTAAATCAGTCAGTTCTTGAGGTGTGTTTATCCATAAATAAAGAAGTTTTGAAGTTCCTGTTGTCTCATACAGATTTAAGACAAAAGACTAAGGAATACTAACCTTTAAATTAAACATAAGGGCTTCATAATATAAACATAATATACACCTTTATAAAATAGTACTACTAAACTAAGTCTGAAACCCTTCAGAAAAAAAAATTCTTAACTACTCAAACACTCAACATTTCTCGCCACTGCAGAATTCGCTATAAGAAATGGCTGAGTGCTGTCTGTATAGGCATGTTTCGTATGGGATTAAGGGGGACAAAAGAATAGCAAATGACGTACAAACCAATAAAAATCTTTAACTGTACTTCATTCATTTAAGGTATTTGTAGACACCTATGGACATTTGAAACATTCTCTTTATTTTCTCAGACATAATCTTTAACTAACAGGTTGAATTAATTAAAACTTGCCAAATTTTTATGCTGAAGTTTTCAGATGTTTTTCATATCCTCGGTAAGTGGAGGACTACCGTGTGAAGAAGATAAAGTCGCAGAAGGGATCGTGATATATTTAGGTAGTTTATTAGTTATGATACTCCATTTACTAATCACTGGAATGCAATCTGTATGCAAAGGTATCTAAGGAAAATGGGAATCATATTATGTTTAATTTATGCTTAGTGATGCAATGTTTTTATTGTGTGCCCTTATGCAACGTAGGTCATATTAGAGAAGGGGTTGTGTTTGGGATTTTACGAAGGGGGACAAAGCCCCTCCCTCCCCATCGGTAAGTAAAACGGATCCGGGTCCCTAGAGTTAGGTTAAGTGGGTGTGGTTGGGTATGACATACAGCGTACCTGTTTTTCTCTTGCTAGTTTTTTACCCAACAAAATATTCTCGGTTTTCCCTGGCACATGATCCCTGTTTTCTCCAATTGATTTTGTCATGCTTTTTGCATATCTTCCATTAGCGCGTGATATAATGGACTTGTTTTTTTTTTTTTTTTTTTTTTTTTTTTTGGCTTACCCCGTCCAAAATCCCCGGTTTCTCACTTCAACCCATTTGGTTTAACTCAAAATCAACTAGTTTGCATTGGCAATAAGGATAATTAAATAAAACACTCCAAAACCTTTATAAAAAAAAAAATATAGGGTTCATTAAAGTATTATGCCATTTATTTCACCTTTCCCGACATATGCGCAGAATAGTCTGGCATATTCTTTACACATTCGCCTCTTTCCTCTTACACATGACAACACTGAAATTACCAAACAATTCTTCTTCTCTCAAGAGGTTAACTACTGTGTTGTAATTGCTCAGCGGCTAATATCTTCTTGATAAGAATAGCAGAGCCTCTTTATCTATGGTAAGCATCTCTTTTATGAGGACACTCCAAAATCTAACCATTGTTCTCTAGTCTTAGGTAGTGCCATAGCTTCTGTACCATGGTCTTCCACTGTCTTGGGTAGAGTTTTCTTGCTTGAGGGTACACTCAGGCACACTATTCTTTCTCGTTTCTCTTTCTCTTGTTATTTTGAAGTTTTTATCCTCTTGTTATTTTCAAGTTTTTATAGTTTAGATATGATGGACTTATTTCAATGTTATTATTGTTCTTAAACTTCTCTTGTAGTTTTCCTTAATTCCTTTCCGCATTGGGCTATTTTCCCTGTTGGAGCCCTTGGGCTTACAGCACCCTCCTTATCCATCTAGGGCTGTAACTTAGCAATTAATAATAATAATAATAATAATAATAATAATAATAATAATAATAATACTATATGTGTATACGTGTATATATACAGTATGTACATCATACACGCACATATATATGTATATATATATATATATATATATATATATATATATATATATATATATATATATATATATATACATATATATAAATATATATATATATATATATATTATATATATATATATATATATATATGCGTATTTATCTATCTATCCATTCATTTATATACAAAATTTGCAGACGGAGGAAGAAATTCCATGGTTG
>NC_090740.1:42090705-42093205 GCF_036898095.1 Palaemon carinicauda
AAGAGGATTAATCTCTACTTCAAGGTTTCAAGTGAGTGCTTTTAAACGGAATTCTTTCAATGTTTTGATCGTACTGTATTTCATCTCCAAGATCGTAATTCATATATTGCTTCAAATAACTCAACTTTCAAAGTTCCGCTATTAGTTAGCTTGAGACTTGGGAAAAAAATCTCAAATCTTGTTAATCCAATTATGAGAAGGAAATGAAGGTAAGAAATAATGGCATTCATTCTTTTTAAGGTAACCTGACCCTATTTTCAAAGGATAGTTTTATTTCTACCGTCCACATGGAAGGTTTCAGACCTACTCCTTCTAAAAGAATGCTTTTACCATTATTTTATTTTCTTGGTGAGGTGTCGATACAATCAATTTTCAAGGAAAATTTATAGTGCTGTCTTTTCCCACAAGAGGTTTCGATCTGGTCTCTTTTTCGAGGAATATTTTCAAATCTATCCTCGTCCTTACTATTATTATTATTGTTATTATTATTATTACTATTATTATTATTATTATTATTATTATTATTATTATTTGCTAAGCTACAACCCTAGTCGGAAAAGCAGGATGTTATAAGCCCAGGGGCTCCAACAGGGAAAATAGCCCAGTGAGGAAAGGAAACAAGGAAAAATGAAATATTTCAAGAACAGTAACATTAAAATAAATATTTCTATATAACTGTAAAAGATTTAACAAAACAAGAGGAAGAGAAATAAGATAGAATAGTGTGCCCGAGTGTACCCTCAAGCAAGAGAACTAACCCAAGACAGTGGAAGACCATGGTACAAATGCTATGGCACTACCCAAGACTAGAGAACAGTGGTTTGATTTGGGAGTGTCTCTCTGTTAGAAGAGTTGCTTACCATTGTGACGGGCCGAGAGAGGGTTGTGAACTCAAAGGCAGGATGCAATCAACTGAGTTGTTTATTAAGGAACACTCTCCTTTATATACAAAACCTCAAGGCAACAGGACATAACATGTTCGAGAGACAGATAATGTTACAGAGCAAAACCGGAGACATGATCATTCAGGTTCTTTTTAGTGCGAGGGAAGAGCGCAGATACAAGCATAATATATACAAAATAATTATGTACAATTGTGTGACACACGGTTGGTACACCATAGCTAAAGAGTCTTTACTACCCTTACCAAGAGGAGAGTGGGCACTGAACAAATACATTGCAATATTTAACCCCTTGGGTGAAGAAGAATTGTTTGGTAATCTCAGTGTTGTCAGGTGTATGAGGACAGAGGAGAATTTGTAAAGAATAGGCTAATATTCGGTGTATGTGTAGGCAAAGGGAAAATTAACTGTAACCAGAGAGAAGGATCCAATGTAGTACTGTCTGGCCAGTCAAAGGATCCCATAACTCTCTAGCGGTATTATCTCAATGTGTGGCTGGTATCCTGGCCAACCTACTACACCTTCAGAGAAGGTTTCAACCCTACTCCTTTTTAATGGGTGTTTTCAAATATATCCTCTTCAGGGAAATCTTCAAACCTACTCCTTTTCAAAAGATATTTACAACTTTACCTTTTTCCTGTGAAAATTCCCGATTGAGAAAGGGGTTAGGAAGACCCCATCTCTCCTAAATTATTCACAGTGTGCCTAGAAAGAATGTTTAAGAATTTCCATGTTGAAAATGTATGAATTGATATTAATGGAGAATACCTTTATAACTTGAGATTTGCAGATGGCATAGTTCTGTTTAGTGAATCATGGGAGGGATTGCGAAAGTTGATAGAAGATATTAATAGAGAAAGCAATTATGAAGAACTGAAATTAATATGAGTAAAACCAAGGTAACGTTTAATGAAAATGCAGAGACAACAAATAAAGGTTATGGACGAGTCCCTTGAGATTGATAATGAACATACGTACTTAGGACAGCCAGTGTTTCCCCAGGACATCAGACCAAAATTAAAAGAAGGATAGCTATGGGATGGATAGATTTTGGTAAATAAAATGAGATTATGGCAAATGAAATGCCACTTTCTCTAAAAAGGAAAATATTTAATCCTACCCGTATCAGCATATGCATCAGAAACTTTAAGTACTTCTAAAGCCTTAAAACATAAGCTGGTAACAACTCAAAGAATTTTGGAAAGAATAATGATGAGAATAACACTAAGAGACAGGAAAATAGCAACATGGATACGAGAGCAAAGTATATATATATATATATATATATATATATATATATATATATATATATATATATATATATATATATATATATATGTATATGTATATATATACTGTATGTATGTATAGATAGATAGATAGATAGATAGATGTGTGTGTATGTGTGCGTGCATGTGTGTTACTTTCCAGTTCAAAATAGTATTCTGGTAAGCGATTGTAAGCCTCATTCTTGTCTTCCAGTCTGGCTGAAATCTTTTACAGGGTTACCGTAATCAAAGGCATTGCTTGTGTGTGCATTAAATATTCTTGTAGATTACATTTGGAATCTTTATATTTGGAGGATTATTCAATGCCTC
>NC_090740.1:42100705-42123205 GCF_036898095.1 Palaemon carinicauda
AACTTTTCCAGATCCTCTTCATCTTTCTTTTCCTTGAGGGTACACTCGGGCGCACTATTCTTTCCTATTTCTCTCCCTCCTATTTGAAGTTTTTATAGTTTATACATGAAGGATTTGTTTTTATATTGTTGATGCTCTTAAGATATTTTTAATTTAATTGTTTTTCACTTCTCTTATAGTTAAATAATTTACTTATTTCCTCATCTCACTGGGCTATTTTCACCTGTTGGAGCCCTTGGGCTTATAGCATCCTTCTTTTCTAACTAGGCTTGTAGTTTAGCTAATAATAATAATAATAATAATAATAATAATAATAATAATAATAATGATTGTGGCCGCCACTTCCTGCTCCACAATCATCATTATTGTTGCAGCATTTTTATATTCATTAACGGTATTTTATTTAATGTTAATGTAGTTAGTATTACAAGCTATAGTAGTTATACTGTAGTTGCGATACTGACTGTTATGACTTTATCTTTCATCGCCTGTCTGACTATTCCCCCCCCCCACCACAAAAAAATAAAAATTCGTTTTATAATTGAAATATTTCTAGCAAAGGATAAATTGCTGATCAGTGTTAACATTTGATCTTTCATCATCAAAATTCTAACGCATATTTTCCTAACAACTTATTTCCAGTTGTTTATCAGAAGCCCAGTTAGCATTTCGTAATAGAAATTTAGTTTTCCTCTGATTCTTGTCTGGCTCGTAATAACGTGTAAGAAAAATCATGACGATAAAATTAGATACTTCTTCAGTACCTGGAATTTAATTAAAATTTATCTCTGACATGTCTTTACATACCTAAGTTATTTGTACCAGACATGTGTTATCTTCTAACATCAAGGAATCTAAAATTGTATTTATTAGGCATTTGCTTCTTAGTTGATATTCCCAGCCGAACTGCATTCCATACGGAATTCAACAAAATCCCTGTTCGGTAAGAAATGGGAATCGAAGATCTACGGGACCGATTGCCATAAAGGTTTCAATTACTGGATTCAACAAAATTCCTGTATTGTCAAAAATGGGAATTGATGATCTCCTGGACTGATTACCATGATGGTTTTAGATACTGAATTTAACCAAATTCCTGTTGTTGACAAACATGGGAATTGATTGATTGATTGATTGATTGAAAGTTTTCTGGCAACCTGACATCTAAGGTCATTGACGCCCATAGCATTTATTATATATGAAAAATGAAATAGAATTCAATTAAAACCATAAAAGTTAAGAAGTCATTACAATAGTTAAATAGTTTTCAGAAGACCTGCTTCTGAAATAAATCTAAAAATTCCACTCGCATAGTAGGACACATCATGTCCAAGAATCTTGGCAAGGATGAACCTGCCATCCTCACCTCGAGCCTCAAACAGATATCTATTTCTTAAGTTAGTAAAATTATGGCATTCGGTCAACAAATGTCTCACTGTTAAGGGTGCTAAACAGTCCTCGCAATACGGTTGGTGTTGGCCCTTCAGCAGAAACTCGTGTGTTAACCATGTGTGACCAATTCGGAGGCGACAAAGAGCCGTCTCCCACTTTCAGGGCATCATGTTATACCTCCAAGGTGATATGATATTTGTTACTTCCCTCATTTTATTGCCATCTTGACTATCCCAGTGCTGTTGCCATTTATTACAAACCAATTTCTTGATGTAAGGTAGGATATCATTACAGGGAATGGGATGTCTCCTTGGTAGCAACTCGGATGCCACATTCTTCGCCAGTAAATCGGACTTCTCATTCCCAGACACACCTACATGTGCTGGAACCCAACAAAATTGAACTGTTATACCTCTCCGTCCAATATAAAAAGCCATTCTAAAATCTTTAAAACTAGAGGGTTACTAGAATTAAAAACTTGTAAAGCTTGAAGAACACTCCTTGCATCACTAAAAATGGTAAAATTACCCTCCTTTTCCAAAGCTATTTTCTCAATAGCGGTTAGTATGCCATACAGTTCGGCAGTGAATATGGAAGCTGTTAGAGGAAGTGCACCTCTCCAATTAAAATCATTACTATGTACTCCAAATCCAACGCCAGCATCAGATTTGGAGCCATCAGTATATATAAAAGTCGATCCCCTATGTTCTTCGACATGTTCATAAAAAGAGACCTGGATTCTAAGTCAGTCATATTCTTCTTAACTCCAATAAAGTATTTACAAAAAGATATGTCAGGTAATTTCCATGGAGGCGTTGATGATACCTTGAATGGAAACACATTAATTCTAATTAAATCCAGATTGTTTAATAATTGTTTCACCCGAAACCCAAAAGGTTGAGGAGATTTTGGGTGCAGCTCAAAGTAGGTTGAGTGTCTTACAAGGCTTACAGTCTGAAAGGCAGAAGAATTAGGGAGTCTTTGCAATCTAAACCAATACCGAATAATAGAGGACATTCGGTAAAGGTCTAGAGGCAACTCCCCAGCATCAACAAGGAGACTTGTGATAGGCGAAGTTCTAAAGGCTCCTGTGGACAATCTAATGCTAGCATGATGTATTGAATCTAATATTTTTAACCGACTTGGGGTTGCTGACGAGTATATTTCGCATCCATAACTAATTTTGGAAAATATCAAGGCCTTGTATAATTTTAAAATTGTATTGCGGTCTGCCCCCATGATGTATGGGACAATACTTTTAAAAGATTCATAGCTTCAACACATTTAGCTTTTAATGCTTTTAAGTGAGAAACCCATGTAAGCCTACAATCAAATATCAACCCTAAAAATTTAGCTTCACTTGCACATGGGATCCGTTGACCTTTGATGTATATATCCGGGTCTGGATGTACTCCCCGTATACGACAGAAATGGACAATTGTAGTTTTACTAGTCGAGAACTTAAATCTATTCATATCGGCCCAATGGATAATTTTATCAATAGAGAGTTGGATTTTTCTCTCAACCATTGCCATTCTTCTACACAACTGATTACCGTAAAGGTTACTGAATTCAACCAAATTCCGGATGTTGACATACATGGGAATTGAAATTTTACGCAACTGATTACCGTAAAGGTTACGGAATTCAACCAAATTCCTGATGTTGACATACATGGGAACTGAATTCAACTGATTACAGTAAAGGTTACTGAATTCAACCAAATTCCTGATGTTGACATACATGGGAATTGAAATTTTACGCAACTGATTACCGTAAAGGTTACGGAATTCAACCAAATTCCTGATGTTGACATACATGGGAACTGAATTCAACTGATTATCGTAAAGGTTACTGAATTCAACCAAATTCCTGATGTTGACATACATGGGAATTGAAATTTTACGCAACTGATTACCGTAAAGGTTACGGAATTCAACCAAATTCCTGATGTTGACATACATGGGAACTGAATTCAACTGATTATCGTAAAGGTTACTGAATTCAACCAAATTCCTGATGTTGACATACATGGGAATTGAAATTTTACGCAACTGATTACCGTAAAGGTTACGGAATTCAACCAAATTCCTGATGTTGACATACATGAGAATTGAATTCAACTGATTATCGTAAAGGTTACTGAATTCAACCAAATTCCTGATGTTGACATACATGGGAATTGAAATTTTACGCAACTGATTACCGTAAAGGTTACGGAATTCAACCAAATTCCTGATGTTGACATACATGGGAACTGAATTCAACTGATTACAGTAAAGGTTACTGAATTCAACCAAATTCCTGATGTTGACATACATGGGAATTGAAATTTTACGCAACTGATTACCGTAAAGGTTACGGAATTCAACCAAATTCCTGATGTTGACAAACATGGGAACTGGAATTCTACGTAACTGATAACCGTAAAGGTTACTAAATTCAACCAAATTCCTTCATTATCAATAATGGGAATCGAAGATCTCCTGGACTGATAACCATGAAGGTTTCAGTTTTCATCTCTCATCGGAATTCCAGTTACAGGTTTTCAGTGTCTGTTCAGGGACGTCCGGAGTTGGTAAGGTCAACACCCTTTCCAAGTAAGAAATCTGTAGACCAACCCTGAGTGCTGGGCCTTGCTGGCTGACTCCCACTCCAGAGCTGGTTCTTCCGTATACCGGTTCTGAATTGATCATACGGTGGTCCTCAATTTCGCACAATCATAATGTCCCTAAGGGTCCTGTTAAATGTCTTTGGAGAGAATGAATTTTAGAATGGTTGTAGCCGGCATCAAGTTTGAATTGTTTATGAAAACCTGACGCTAAAGATCCTTCTTGGCTGAAATATAAAGGTTTTTGTGAAGGTTTGTATATGAGTTAGGATGCGATGTTAGTCAAAAGTTAAGTAATGGATGGCTGGCAGGAAGAAAATGAATGATTCCATAATTGGAAGATCACAACACCCCCCCCCCCCCTCTCTCTCTCTCTCTCTCTCTCTCTCTCTCTCTCTCTCTCTCTCTCTCTCTCTCTCTCTCTCTCCTCCTCTCTCTATTTAATTTTGTTACAGTTTTCCCTGAAATTTAATCTTTCTGGCACAGTATTCCGGTGTTTATATATAACACATATACATGTAACGGTTTTCTTAATCATTCATATATATAGTATAAAGTCAGAACACGTAGAGTATTTATCACATTATGAGGAAACAGCTCACGCCTTACTTTTATTGAACAACAGCCATGCACGAATACAAATGGGTTGCACATTTAAAACAGGTGGAGTTCATCATACTTTATGTACACGTTAAGAAGGAAAAATGGATCCTTACCTAAGCAACGAACCTATCCAATCTCCCCATTGTACGCCGGTTATTGTTTTTATTTTATTTTTGTTTTGTTTTTATTTCAACATTACTTGGTGTCCTTTTACTTAAGGACGACAGAGGAAGACATGGGATAATTCAATGGGCGTGACATCATCAGACAGCGATTGTTGAATAACAGCCCAGAAATCCTCATACGCCGAGTAGGTCTAACATTCATGTAGATTCAGGCTTCGCTATTCTTAAGGAATGTTTTCATGAAATACAGTTATTGGTTCTGTCTCACTTACTCTGGATTCTTGACGTATTAACAATATTGATGTTGGATACAACCGCTAGAGAATTATTGGGTCCTTTGACTGTTCAGACAGTACTGCATTGCATCCCTGTCTCTGTATATTCACTGAACAGTGGCCTAATTGGTAATGTCCCTGACTGGTAATCGCCAGACAGGAGTTCCAGTCCTGCTCAAACTCGTTAGTTTCTTTGGTTGCTGCAACCTCTCCATCCTTGTGAGCTAAGGATGGGGGCTTTCGGGGAAGCCTAGAGGTCTATCTGATGACTATCAACAGCCTTTTTATGGACCTCCTTGGTCCTAGCATGGGTGGAGAAGGGGCTTGGGCGCAGATCATATGTTTATATTGTCAGTCTCTAGGGCACTGTCCTGCTTGATAGGGCAATGTCACTATCCCTGGCCTCTGCCTTTCATGAGTGGCCTTTAAACCTCCTCTATCCTCATACACCTGACAACACTAAGATTACCAAACAATTCTTCTTTGCTCCAGGGGTTAACTACTCCACTGTAATTATTCAAAGGCTTCCTTCCTCTTGGTAAGGGTAGAAGAGACTCTTTAGCTATGATAAGCAGCTCTTCTAGGAGATAGACAATCCAAAATCAAGCCATTGTTCTCTAGTCTTCGGTAGCATCATAGCTTTTGTACCATGGGCTTCCACTGTCTTGGGTTAGAGTTCTCTTGTGTGAGGGTAGGCTCGGGCACTCTACTCTATCTTATCTCTATTACTCCTGTATTTTTTTTTTTCATTTTTTTTTTTTTTTTTTTAGGTTTCAATATTTTATGTAAGAAAGATCTATTTTCATGCATTTAATGTTCTTAAAAACATTTTATTTTGATTGTTTATTACTTCTCATGTAGTTTAATTATTTCCTTATTTCCTTTCCTCACTGGGCTATTTTTCCCCTGCTTTTTCAACTAATGTTGTAGTTTAGCTAATAATAATAATAATAATAATAATAATAATAATAATAACTAGCCATCTCTGCGCAGGTTTCTGTTTTCATGGATATTTCAGTTAGCTATCACAAATTGTCGCGCATTATCCTTCCTCCATACATTTGAATTATTCAGGGCCGTTATATATCGTGTTCATTGAGTTGTCACGTCTGCCACCTAACCCACTCTTTTTTTATTAATAAAAGGAGCGGAATTATCCAGATTACACATGCAAGTTTAAAAACCAACGTTATGGATGAAAATTTTAGGTTCGTGAAAAATAGAAGAGTCATGTAATTGCTGGAGTATAAAGCAGACGCGCTCACTCTCCGGGAGCCACATACAAGGGGGGGGGGGGTGGCAGAGGGGTCACGATAATAAGGAACTACAAACGGAATCGATCAGTTGTTATGAATAAAGAAAGCTCCTTTATGATAGACGAGTACGTTTACACCGAAAGTAATTCTGTAATGGTATTACCTCTCTCTCTCTCTCTCTCTCTCTCTCTCTCTCTCTCTCTCTCTCTCTCTCTCTCTCCCTCTCTCTCTCTCTCTCTCTCTCTTTGTGTGTGTTTTGTGTGTGTGTGTGTGTTGGTGGGTGGGTGTGTGTGTGTGCGTGTGTGTAACGGCATTACACTCTTTCCCCCTCAGATGAACAGTCACCTTGGTGGCTCCATGACTTTTGATTTCCAATTGACAAACTATACAAGATAATTGATACTCTTGTGTTTAAACCAAAATTTAATGTGTGATCATCTTGATTCTGACTCGCGAGTCAAGGTAGTACTCTTTTTTTTTTTTTTTTTTTTTTTTTTTTTTCTTTTTTTTTTTTTTTTTTTTTTTTTTTTTTTTTTTTTTCTAAAACTATTGATCACGAATCTGGAGTTCGAATAATAAAATTTATATGAAAAAGATCAAGAAATATTGCATCCAAGATGGCCGTTGGGATGGACAAACAACGACCAAGTTACTCCAATTTTTGGAAATAATAGTTTAAATAACGAACGGAATTAAGCTATTCTTGTGATATATAGCTTTTAGTTTTCGAAATAAGAGATGGTCTTCTATCTGTGGTTCTTGGACTTACCGACTGTAGATATGTTCATTCTGAAGACTCTAACACGAAGCATTGGGTCTTTAATTTTTTCTTCTTCTTTTTTGTCCCCGATACAGAGCGAGGCAAAAATGATGTAATTAATCTGAGCAAATAGGAATTGTCTCCTACACACATAAAAAGAAGTCAAACACACTTCCTCATTCGAGTCTGCCAAAGAAACATTTGCTGAACTTTTGGTTTTACAAACCACTGTAATATAATTAAAATGACAAGTTTGAAATATCTTTCTTCGAACTCAAATTTTCTTTATTACGTTCTAAAACCAGGAAGCACAATTTTATTGGAAATTAAATTATCTATCATATCATGGAGCTTTATGGTGCACTAACCGACCTTATTTATGCTATTGCACAGTATTTATTTATTTATTTTACTACAATTTCTAATGGCAACAACCCTATTGCATCATGCGCTCACATTCAATATTAGATTACAATAAACATGCTAGATATTATGAATTAGATATTGCTAACATTAACTCTTGTCATATTTTGTTCAAGACTATTGAATGTTTCATATGTATTTCCAAATGAAAATTTTAAGCAATTTTTATTCATATGTATAAATTAAAACCTGTATTAAATGGAATGAAGTAACTTGACTGACTTTTAATTTGATTAAAATTCGATTTTATATTATTACACCTTATTTTCTTTCTCCTTCTTGTAATGGTATTACACCATTCTCTCTCTCTCTCTCTCTCTCTCTCTCTCTCTCTCTCTCTCTCTCTCTCTCTCTCTCTCTCTCTCTCTTCCCCTGCAACTTTTTTCACACCCCTTTCTCTACTTCTTTCGCTGCCTGTAACAAAATTCTATCCCTTTCCTTATCCCCTCCCTAAATGGTATTATATGGAACAGACTTCCAACGGACGTAGTGAACAGGAACAAGAATAAGTTAGACAAGATCATAAAAACTCTCTAAACATTTAAACCAAATCGCTCTACCCAAGAGCAAATGGAGTCTCCCGGATGGACTAAAAAGTCTTTGAGACATCAAAAATCCTTGTAATTCCTTGACTCTCTCTCTCTCTCTCTCTCTCTCTCTCTCTCTCTCTCTCTCTCTCTCTCTCTCTCTCTCTCTCTCTCTCTCTTTTGAATAAAATACATTTCATCATCTATCTCTATAATCAATGTCTACAGACTTCATCTAAAGACATTGTATGTAATGGTATCACAAGTGAGGTATACAATAAACAAATTGACATTCACTGTGTATCTGGAACTTGGTTAGACCCTGTTACACCCGATAGATAGATGGTTACATTGATTATTGACAAGATAGTTGTGCAGGACTAGTAACTTGTACTAATGTAGGTGTCCCTTTGATTATATTCTTCGCCTCGCTCCTGGTGAAGGAACTTACGTCCCTCACAATCCAGGGAGAATAAGAAAGAATAAGAATACTCTCAGTGGAGGGCTGACCAGGAAAGGGGATATGTTACAGGTGCCACCATTGTTACGTGTCCAATTGCTGCTTTGTCCATCTCATCACCATCTTCATCATTCCATGTCCAGTGTCCTGTTTTGAACTCCTGATGCTGTAGTAGTCTACCTCTACACACACGATCCTTTGAAAACTGTTAAACTGGATTTTCAGGACAATTAGAGAAAGATACAAGACTGGACGTTGCCCTCATTAATCGATGGTTGCTTTTATAAACATCCCTAAGAATTTTCAAATAGTTCTACTTACATATTTAGTAAACTACAGTCGGTATTCTTCCTGAATGAAACTTTACTTATTTTACGGAATTTTAATGACAATTGTGTAAATAAATTATGAAGTATAAGAACGTTTATCGCTGCTGCTCACTCACTTGGAAGGCAATATTAGTTTATTAGCGTCTTGTTAGTCAATTCATTTATATATATATATATATATATATATATATATTTATATATATATATATATATATATATAAAGAGATACAAGTAAATTAAAAGATCATCGCGTATTACTTTTACTAGTAAAATGCTGTTAGATTTCATTGTTTTATCTCAAATTCTAGTATTATTATTATTTTCCAAACCATGAGTCTCCCTCAGGCAAAATTAATAAAGCGAAGAGAAAAAAATAGGGAAAAAAAACGTAGCTGAAAAAAAATATACTGCAAACATTTTTTTTATAGACTACTAGACTCCGCGGTCGACTTAATTGAAATATTGACAACAGATGATGTAAATAAACTAGAGAAAGTATTTACAAAGGGGGTCAATGGCGACTTCAACTCATGTGTGCTCATTATTACTCGCCTTCCAGATCCTTAGATGGATGAAATGAACTTTTAAATGGCTTCCCGGCATCTGATAAGGAAAATGCGAAATAGTATAAAGCACCTAAAAAGAAATGTAAATTACTAATTGGAGAAAAATCTTATTTAAGAAAGCAGATTTCAAAATATTAAGTTAGGTAAGAGTAAAATTTGGAGTGTTATTCCAAACATACCAATGCCGCTAACATACGGATAGGAAGACTATAACTCCAAGGATGCCAGAAAACCTCAAATCAATCAATCAGTGTCAGAGTATTTTAGATATACATGAATTTATGGTAAAGCACCAGTGATTACCCACTTGTTGATAGGATAGTGCAATCTAAATTATGCTCCTAAAATACTCCCTTCATTATTTCAAGTAAAGCAGACTGTACCGTAAGTATAATTTTTTTCAACATCAGCCAGTTTCCTTAGCAGGGAATGGTTCAGACAAAAGACAATTCCCTAATCGCTTCCAGATTCCCACTTTGCCGGCTGTTTTGTGGTTGAACTCATTGTTCAGAAATCTTAATAAATATTCGACACTTCATACACTTATTCAAAACGATCTTCGGCAGTGCATCTAATTAAGACATCCCCTAACTTGAATGTGCTTAATTTTCGTGAATTTTGATTTATTTCCTTTTCAGTACTTTTTATCATTCATCTATCAAACATCTTTCTATCTTTATCCACTATCCCCTGCCCCCGACCCAAGAAAAAAAATAGCCTCCGAATTATACTATGTTCAAAAACTTATCCTTTAACCTTTCAAAATGGTCTGACCATCTTAAACACTGATCCACTTTTCACTTAAGAAACGCTTTTTAATACTCTGTGTACGTACATATGCATGCTCATTTTAGGTATGCATACACCACATATACTATTTAACTAATTTATCACAAGTTTCAATCCTTTTTTTACGCGCATTTTGTATTCAAAATCCATAAAAAGAGTTGGCTTAAATTTTCCCTTCATACATGCCAACCTTAACTTACAATCACTCCAAGTTTCTTCCAAATCTTAATATCACAGCCTGTTACCTGCTAAAATTCATCCAAGGGAATTGTCTTGTCTCTCATCCTTCCATCATCCATTATATTCACCATCATAAATACCCATATGAATAACCAGCTTCCATTCTACCACTATACACATTAAGATTTATGGCTCCAACCTCCTATAGTCAATTCTTTTTAGTGAGGCAGATTTGCACCGATTCGGCGGGGTGCCTTTTTAGCTCGGAAAAGTTTCCTGATCGCTGATTGGTTGGACAAGATAATTCTAACCAATCAGATAGCAGGAAACTTTGTCCGAGCTAAAAGGGCACCGCTGCGAGTCGGTGCAAATGCGCCTCACTACAAAAAATTGAGTATAGTTACTATCTCTCTACCAAAAACTGCAGTACTTTTCTCACATTTATTTTTAGTTTTCGCCCTCTTGCAACCACTTCAAAGTCGTTCTCAAGTTTCTCCAGTTTTTCTTAATTTTTCCCTATCAGTATATCATCATTTTCAATCATCAATCAAATTCCATTCACGAATCATTTTCTTATCTCACATTTTGTATCATTAGTCCATGAAGATAGTGAATAATCGTGGACACTTGACACATTTTGACATACCGTATACCACTTTTACACCAAAATTTTGCATTTTCCCCTCCCATATTCTGATATAAATATTGCTTCCATCATAAAAACTTATTATCAATCAAGAATCCATCAATATATATAAATATATATATATACAGTATATATATATATATATATATATACATGTATATAAAGATATATATGTATGTATATATACATACATATATATATATATATATATATATAAATATATATAAATAGATATGTATGTATATATATGCATATATATATATATATATATATATATATGTGTGTGTGTGTATATGTATATATATACATATATGTATATGCGTGTGTGCTTGTGTGTGTATGTGTGTATATGTGTGCAGGCCCGCGTGCGTGTGATAAAAGCAGGCCAGGAGGAAAAGAGAAGCGATGAATGGAGTAAGCACTTTTGTGTTTTATTACACTTGCTTAAGATCAAAACTAGACCTGGGGAGGTGTAAAATACACGAAAGCACTTGGTCCACTTTTCGCATACGTTTCCTCCCAGCCTCTTGTCCTTATTTTTCATTACGCTTTCCAGATTTCAATTTAGTGAAAAAAAAACTTCACCGTCCTTGTGAGATAGGGATGAGTAATCAGCTGCCGTTGTCTGGTCCTTTCTGGTCCTAGCATGGGTGGAATGTGGACTTGGGTGCTGATTCTGTGAGTGTATGTGGTACGGGAAATACCCAGTTCCTTGATTCTACTGCTCATCATCGACCTTGAATCTGAAGATTTAAAGGTCAAACTCTCTCTCTCTCTCTCTCTCTCTCTCTCTCTCTCCTCTCTCTCTCTCTCTCTATACAACATCGCAGCACTTAGTGGCGTCAGTGTAAGACATAAAATACAAACTTGCTATTCAAAGATTGCGGATTTTGTAGCCCCTGCAGCAGGGACTTCCCTGGGATTGGGAAATACAGAAGTTTTTTATCGAAACCTGTTTTTAAATGTCGCTTACCGTGGAAAAACCTACGATGCAAAAGCTTAGGGTATTTGCCTCTGCTAGGTGAGTCTTGTGTCTACACTATTTCAATGTCACTGCGTACAAAGCTATATGGTTTGAGTTTCATTTTTATTTCATAGTCTAGTAAATTTTTGTATGCATAATGTGTTGAAAATTGATAGAGAAGTTTATATATTTTTTTTTATCCGTTGCGTCTATCAAACGTGACCATTTATGTTCTATTTTTTTTATTAATAAATAGCAAATTTTTGCAAGAATACCTTCATGATATTGATTTCAATGTTTTCCCTTTATGTTTAATCTAGTTTGAAATTTTACAGATTTCTTTGGTAACTTTGTAGCTTTTTCATGACTATGGATGGCAATTATATGAGAAAATATAAAATACCAGAACAAGAGGAGTAAAACAACTCAAGTAAAATTAATCGAAAGTCTGATTCTTATTTTGTTTTACCGGAACGGTCAAGAGAGTGTAATGCGCTTCAACCCGGAGCAGTGGTCTCATAAATTTCTTGAGACATTTCATTTTCTGGTAGATTATGGTTTATTCTAAAGCTTTTGCACTTCAATATTAACAGGGTTCCATTATTTATATTTTATTTTTTTTAGATAATAGTAACTTAATGTTGTTCAAAGAGAACTAATTTAGCCATTAGTTCTAACTTGATGAATGTTTTGTAAAACCTAGTCCTTCAATTGTGGCTACAGTTCATTATTAACCTCGGTATTATGTCGAATCATTAATTTCAACCAAACGGGAATGTCAAATCTAAGGCCAAAATTGTTACTGAAATTTTTCTTAGAACATATTTAAAGGTTTAAAGGCTACTCATGAATGGTAGAGGCAAGGGATGGTGACATTACCCTAGCTAGCAGGACAATGGCCTAGAAACTGACCATATATCCATATGACCAGCGTCCAATCCCCTCTCCTCACCCAAACTAGAACCAGGGAGGGCCAGACAGTGGCTTTTGATGACTCAGAAGGTAGACCTATAGGTAGCTAAACTCTACCATCATTAGCTCACAAGGATTGTAATGTTGCCAACACTACTAGAAACTATAAGATTGAGTCGGAGTCGCTCTCCCATCCAGCAGACCGCTATGCAGGGACATTTCCAATATGCCACTACACCCGTATTATCATTAAATTATTCATTCAATAGTTAATTGATAAAAAAAAATCTATTAGATAATGAACAGTATTTATATGGAAAATTACCTGAAGCCCAATCTTTGTATATTGAGAATTGCAACTAAATGATCTGAAGAAATTCCTTTGGAGTAATGAACCTCCTTACTCATGCTTCTGCCGATGGCTCAACCGCTTAATCCTTCTTTTTCGCTTGTAATCTATCTTAGGTTATTAATCTTTCTTTGTCTGTCAGTTTACATCTTTTAATGAGTGTTAATATTACTCAAAATTTGTCTTCAAGATCAAATTATAAAAGTTTATTCTATTTTTCTACATCAGTGGTGTTGGGTCATATGTCCCAATTTGCTTTCTTCATTCAAGTTCATAAGTTTTTACGGGGACCTTATCTGACCCTGCTTGGTCTTCTGTTTTCTATTTGTAACAAGTGATATAAAAGTGATTCTTCAGATCTGTGATCTTGCCCTAACCTCTTCTCTGACAGTTGAACTCTCTGATACAAGGTGGCCTCTAAGTCTCTATTGGTTATTTTTCTATTTAGTTCAGGAAACAGTAACTATTTTCATGCGACCACTTTCATAAGAGTTGTCATCCCAACATTTCCCATAGTATGGAAATCAGAGATCTTTTGACTGAACTATTCTAGGAGAGTCTCTCAAGATTCATTGCAGAGCTCTGGAATTCTCTGCATGCTTTTTTCTTTCATAACTCGAACTTTTTATCCTTCCATATCATCCAATGTCCGTTGGGTATGTCCGCAAAGGGGCCATTAGGAATGTCTCTCAAATCATCCTCGTCAAATATAAATCTCTCTTGTATACGATGAAGGAAACAAAAAGATAAAAAAAATCTTCCATATGCAAGGTATTCTGTCTTCACAAGGACCATGAAACGTCCATCATGTCCAATTGAAAGTTAAAAAGGCGCTAAAGTACACAGTGATGATGCATGTGAAGCCATTGTTATTAAAGAATAGCTTTTGTAGTGTGTAGGGTTCATACCCTATACAGCATCACATCTCTCTGTCACTTCTCGTCACTATATTCACCTAGAAGATTGCTCGGAAATGTTACGTTACCTTTGGTATATTCTTGAAGGATTCAAGATTTTAATCAGTTTATGAATAATCATTTACATGAAAAGCTTTTTTTCCTGATTTGCTCAAAACTGTCAATATGGATTAATCTCTAATCTCTGATTATTCATTCGTCAGGATTTATTAAGGTTAGCTCTGTAAAAGTCTAGTTTAACTTCTAGGGCTGGATAATCTCCCCATTTTCATAATAACTTATTCCAGTTCCTCTTACGTGGCTGAGAGGCTCGTTGAGTAAGGGTTCTTTAAGCTTGTACATCGGTGACTTACACCCTTTGCTTCGTCGATTATGTTTCTTGGTACCCTTTTCACTTTAAATCCCATACATAGTATGGCGTCATTTTTATAAACAGCTCCCATCAGTTTTGCGGTTATCTCTCTCTCTCTCTCTCTCTCTCTCTCTCGCTTAATATATATATATATATATATATATATAACTATATATATATATATATCTATATTATATTATCTATCTATGCATCATTATATATAATATATATATGTATATATATACATATATATATATATATATATATATATAGTAATACTTCATAAACCAGAACTTGAATAATTTATTGTAATCGAACCAAAATTCCTACGGAAGCGACTGTTGAAGATTCGAGGAGGCAATTATGAGACTGAAAAAGAGAAAGACGTCAGAAATTAATGGAATTCTAAGTGAAATTCTTCCGTATCAGTATGATTGAATGGCTGGCCACTGTTTGATTGTGTTGATTACCAAAAGAATCCTAGAAATTACTTAAAGGTCACTTTATACTTTTCTCAGTATCCCTAGTTTCACAGTTGCCAGGTGCTTCTTTTCCTTTAACTTTTCTTTTGAACTTAGTTCACAAAATAGCCAAACTTTCTCAAAACACTTATGTACATGGGCGTAGCCAGAGGAGCAGGTGGGTGGCAGGGGCCATACACATAAATCTTGGCAGGGGAGATATACATTAATAATGATAATTATAATAAGACCTATTACACGAATTCTAAAGAAATTTACTCTCTCTCTCTCTCTCTCTCTCTCTCTCTCTCTCTCTCTCTCTCTGTCTGCTCCGTTGTAATACCCTTGAAGTTTAACGAATTGCTGTATTGGCCATAAGAAAATAAACGAAAACAAAAAATTATTGTCTCAATCATTTCGACAATAGTATTTGGTGGTATACATGACTTGCCACTCAGAATTAAGATCAACATCTAGGTATATTTTAAGATTTAATTCAGCTGAAAATCGATTCTGGCAATAACAGGGTTAGAAATGTCGAAAATGGTAAAAGAAATGCTACAAATTCAAAATCAATGAATGGCTTTATGTGGTAATGTTATAAAAAGTTATATCATTAACCATGTAAAGAAACCGTATGTCTACAGTATAATGGCAGATGAGACCAGTGACATTTCAGGGAAGGAACAGCTACTGTATCACTTATCTGATAACTGACAACTTGAGAAGTGATCTTCAATCCTCATTAGATATTAAACGTGACTTCCTCGCCTTCATGTTAGCTGCACAGAGCCTAAGAATGTCCTAGAAACAGAATACATTTCAAAAGGTTTCTCTAACCATCCCCGCTGAAAGGGCTCGGTTGAGTGGTTTCGCTCGCCATAACATTTCCTTCCTCTGCAACTATGTTCTGTATTTTTCCGAGCTCAAACTGGTAGGCAACCTCTCTTCATGAAGATTTCTCGTTTACAGGCTAATCGTCATCTCTCTCTCTCTCTCTCTCTCTCTCTCTCTCTCTCTCTCTCTCTCTCTCGTAAAATGTTCATCCCATTGAAGATTTCTATTGAACAGAATCATAATTACATATCTCTCAGTCTCAATTAATATTCCTCTGGTAAAGCTTTCTTATTCCTTCCACCGAGTTTCTTCCCTGGTTATACGTAAAAATAAGGGGCATCTATTCAAACTTTCTTCCTATAAGAAATTGTAAAAGTTTTTACTGATATTACTCTTGTTTATGTATGTTGAAGGATCTGAGTGGTAAAATCTTCATTATTTCCATCTGTAAAAGGCTTAAGGTTAGTTAGCAATGCTACTTGAGATTCATTTCCTGACTTGACTGAATTACTTTAAAGGGTAAAGGTGTTAGGTTTCAGTTCCAAATTCACCAGAATAGATACTTGCCAGAACGTCAGCCGAGCAAGCCCAACCTACCACTGTGGTATCCAATCACAACAGAGTAAACAGAGGCCTCGTCATTAAGCAGCTTAAACTCACGGTCTCGGGCTGGGAATGATCTGCTGCCATGTGAATGTTAGGCGAACACTTTAGTCATATTTCATTCTGAGGTGGAAGAGGGAAGGGTTGTTTGTAAAGAAGAGCCGATTAATTATCGATGCATGCATAGCTTCTTTAACGATTTTTTTTTCAAACGCCTTAAACTTTCGAATCTAGTACTAATTTCCTTTATAAACGATAAATAATTTAGTAACAACGATATCTTTGCTATACGTCTTTCTCCTATTTATAAGGGCAGGCACCAGGATGTCAGTGCCCTCCTGTTTTCAGAGTTTACAGAGGATGTGGATGCTAGGCCGTCATCTTTTCACCCTTTTCATGACTCCATATGACACTTGGATCCATTTACAATTGCACCAGCATGGGTGCTGTGCCCTGAGATTGATTTAAAAGCCTAGTAAATGCTAGCTTAATGCCCCGCCGCCAAATTAGTTACCTCCACCAACGAAGTTGGAAGAAGGTTATGTTTTACCCCCTATTTGTGTTTGTGTGTGTGCTTGTTTGTGAACAGCTTCCTGTCCACAATTTTAACCGTAGAGTAATGAAACTAGCATGGATTAACTGTTATGTAAACAGCTGGAAATTATTGAATTTTAAAAGGTCAAGGTCAAATGTCAAGGTCACGGTCAAGCAAAATGTCCAATTCAAGTATTCAGCCATAAGTTCGGACTTCTTTGTCACAGAGACTTCAAACTTGGTTCATACTTAAGCGTATGAAAATCCACATCAACTAGTACATGTTAAAATCTGGGTCAAGGTCAAGCAAAAGTTCGAGAAATAAACTACGGCGGCGGAGATCTACGCTCTACTGATTGCTCCTCTAGTTTCAGTACTGTTGTTTCCACTATTATTATTATTATTATTATTATTATTATTATTATTATTATTATTATTATTATTATCATAAAAATCCACAATGATGTATTTGAAAAAAAAGTATATTGCTAGGATAAGTCACTCAGGATTTATACCGTAATATCAGTGACTCATGAGTTTATTATCATTATATTCATTTAGTGTTATTTTCATTATCAATTCATTTTAGTTTTATTTCTATTTTATAGGATATATATACGCACACACACACACATATATATATATATATATATATATATATATACTATTGTTTTAGATATCAAATATGAACAAAAACCAAAACTTCCATTGAAAAACAAAATTTTTAATGCACCACCCAACAAAATTAGATTATAATTCTATTGTGACTCATGTTGTTGATTTATCACCTTTGTTAATGTGATTCCAATAATCTAATAATTTCATTACAATTATTGCTAAAACGTCGAATCATTCAAATTCTGGAACAATTTAAGGCTAATTGATGTAAAGAAATCAAATCATTACAATTCAAACTTCACAGGCTTTTTCGTTAAGCAGGTTGACATAATTATCGTTACATAGTTTATTCCTTACTTATTTAGGAGTGATTGTAGTTCGTTGGAACATTTGTGAACTTTTGATTATTTCTCAAATCTATTTTCTTTACGGAGAAATTATTGCTTATTTTGGCCTGAAATACCATTAGGTGAAGCTACTTTTACTTTACAAAATGTTATGATTTAGTGTTACTTTACCACTATTAAAGCTAATTGGGAAGCAAACACAGGGTTGAGACTTAGTTTTAGGGTAAGATAAGAATACGACAGTCTAAGAGTGCTATCAAGGGGCGACTCCCACCCCATCCCCGTTTAGATTAGTAGGTAAGGATATGGATCCTAGGTTAGGTTAGATGGGAAACCTTAGGTTAGGTAGTGTTTTTTTTTCTCTCTTCTAAGATATGTTTTTTCAGTCATAACTTTTGAAATTTTACACTTCGTCTGTCGCAGCGAACTACAAAGGCATCCTTATTTATTTGACATTATTACTGATTCAAATTTAAATCCCGCTCCAGCCCTTGAAGTAAGAAGCTCTTGCTGTATCCCTTAGAGGTATCAAGTATTTTTTCTTCTATTAACATGTTTTTTTTTCATTTTTGGGGGGTGGGTGGGGTGGTTGGGTTTAATATCCTCCGCCAAAGGGACTCCCATAGAGTCGTCCAAGTTCATGCCCTTGAGAAACACTTACTCTGTCCTAATTCATTCATTCATTCTAGATTACCCCAACACATGGTTGGAACACGGGCTCTTACGTTGGCATGCCGTAACTCTATCCTAAGTACGTAGATTCTTTTTTAATGGATAGATGTGCTGTCATAAGTATGCATGTTCTTTAACAATCTCTAGAGGTTCGTCCATAATTGTCGTCTGTTGTCTCTGCGTTTTCATGCAACATTATCTTAGTTTTACTCATATTCATTTTCTGTCCTGCATTTCTCCTTTCTCTATTCAAATCTTTTGTTATCTTTTGCAATTCCTCCCATAATTCACTAAACAGAACTATATCATCTGCAAATCTTCGTCATATATATATATATATATATATATATGCATGGGTATAGCTATGAATATATGTGTTTATATCTATCTATCTATCTATATATATATATATATATATATATAAACTGGCTTACCTTATCATTCAGATGGACCAAGTTCATATTCCGTAAGAGGAAATAGCAATTTTAATATATTTCGTGGAAAACAAATAAGTGCTCTTTTTGGTATAAGCAGTGTGATGGGCGTGAGACTCGATGTCATCGTAAAATACTGGCTGATAATTGGAGTGAGGAACGCCTACAGAAAGGCTTCCCAAGGGGCTCCATAAATCAGAAGGCTTATATATATATATATATATATATACATATATATATACATATATATGTATATATATATATATATATATATATATACTATATATATATATATATGTATATATATATATATATATATATATATATATATATATACGATAAATTTTGCACATTTAGACGTGTTTTTCATATTCAAATAAGCCAAATGGTAGTCACTGTCTATACAAGCTTGCCGGACCAGGGTTCGATTCCCGGCCGGTCACAAGCTCTTGTATTTGTGTGATTTCGCCTGGGGCTCTGATCCCGAGATCGTTAAGAGAATCCAGACATTAATGTATCAAAAATATATATGGCTTATTTGAATATATATATATATATATATATATATATATATATATATATATATATATATATATATATATAATGTGTGTGTGTGTGTCTGTTTACATAAGGAGTAAAAGACGACATACCATGTCCTTCATGAGATGCTAACTGAAATTTGTGCTCTTTTCATTTCTACCACACTCCCCCCTTCGATCGAAGAGCCATTTGACATTTCCATTGGTAAACTCATCGCTTAGTAACTGGACTCTGCTGATAGTGAAATTCAGGGGATTGATGGATTTCTGACCGAGAAAGAATTGATCTTATTGTTCTCAACTATGAGATCAAGTAGATACTGTGTATCGGCTGATCGCTACATATTTTGACTATAGTCACTGATGTTTATAGTGGCGGAAAGGGTTGGAGTCTGAGCACTCGAGTCGAAGTGCATCTGCTTATCTCCTTACATGCACTAGGAGGTGTTGGGTCTTGAAGCAGCGGAAGTAGAGAGAGAAGGAGATGGGGAGAGAGAAATGGGTGCGTCGAGCCAGCTGGTAGTTAAAGGTTAAATCTCACATACTTCGTGAATTATCAACTATATGCTCTCTCTCTCTCTCTCTCTCTCTCTCTCTCTCTCTCTCTCTCTCTCTCTCATAAGCTACTTTTTGGCTTTGCAGTTCCGTACACCTTAGAAAACCGTAGAACTTATCATTTTTATGGTCGCTTCTGTAACGTTGTTCCTGCAGATGTGATTAACAATGAGAATTTAATCCAACTTGACACTGAAGATACTTGCCGTATTCTTATTATAACTTGATGGTAATCTTTATACTTTGTAATCCTCAAATAGTCCCCGTGTGTTTCTATCGTTGTACGACCATTAATTATTGTAGCTAATGTATAAGTTCTGTTATCGGCGGCAATTATTTTTCATAATAGGAAATTTTACGTCCATGGATGTGAATTTGTTTCAATTTTTTTTTTTTCCACTAGACAACCAAGAGCAGTCGATAACACAGGAGCTTCCTCCTCTTAGTATACAGTACTGTGAAGTGTGAACTTTGTGAAGGAGAGTAGATGAATCAGAGACCATTCGCGGAACCATTCTGAAAAACAAGAAGCACTTCCGATAAAAACTTGTTGATCTGGTCAATCATATGTAAACTCACTGGCGTAGGCTGTCCAGCAGCAATCATTTTCAATACTACACCTTTTTAGTTCACATATTTTCTGAAATTGCTGTTTAATGATTAACGCTAGAGGCTTGTTCGTTAACGTGTGTTCTTGGGGAATATGTTCAGTTACGACATAAATGGTAACTAAGAAAAGTAGTAAGCCCTGGGAACATCGTTCACTTTCAGCTTCGGTGATAATCTCTCTTGGTTCTTCCATGTCTCTGGTGTGTTGAAGGGAAAGGTTGGCCTAATTATCTACTCATTCAATGAAATTGAATTGCTTCTATTTCGTTTAATTTACAGAACATCGTGTTACGTCTTCTTTCGAGATAGTACTCCTTGTTTCAATGATAAATATGCGAATGAAAGTTTCATGTGGGAAAAAGTACGTTGGCAACCGGACTGACTAACACCTGCTAGCTTATTCCTCCTCGCTATTTACTTTCCCCTCCTGTCTACCTACAACGTTCACTTTGTACTTTGGTAGATTTTTCTTCTTTGCCCATTCTACACGCAATATTTGGAGCTTAATCCTGACATAGATAACCAAATTAGTTGACATAGGATTTATGACTTGGATGACTAAAGATCCAAAATAACTTTTTGTAATATTCTTATTTGGAGAGAACAAAACGATCCATTTCTTCAAAGTTTATGTAATATTCATCATTCTCTCTGTATTCATTTCCAAGAGCTGTAATTATAATTTGGTGGGTATCCAAATCATCGAACATCTAATTCTACCTCAGAACACCTTGAAATATATAATTACGAAAAACGCGAAGGTTGTTGGTCAGTTACCAATCGCCATAGAGAGTGTATCTTGGTTGGGAACCTTACGGTTTGATGTGGTTTTTAGTCACCACTCACCCGATCCATTCATCCGCTTCGCACTTCCCTAACTAGTCTGTGATGATAAAAACCTTTACCATAAGGATAAAACAAACAGTTAATTAGATAAGAATACCTCATCATTTAGCATTTGAATATCATCTGTTGTACCGTATGTCTTGCAAAGTTGCATTGAGCCGGTGTCTGGCCGGAAGGGCTATATAGTGAAGACATATTAAGTGTGTCAGGGTTAGATAGGGAGCCTACTAAGGGAGCTATAGTCGTGGGATCTCTTACTTGTAATTTGGTTGGTCGCCCGGTTTCGGTTGAGATTTTTTGCTTTGGTAGAAGGGGAAAGTGACGAAGTTTCGTTTAGAGGCTTTAGACCATTGGGTAATCGTAGTTTGGTCTCTCTCTCTCTCTCTCTCTCTCTCTCTCTCTCTCTCTCTCTCTCTCTCTCTCTCTCTCTCTCTCAAGCTATTAATACCTGAAAAAGTTTATTTGTTTAATTCATGACTGAGACCGTTCGTAGGAGGAGATTTCGTGATAGAAACCATCTCAGAAACGTTTCTTTCGAATCAAACAATTTTATCGATTTTTTTTCTCGTTTTTTTTTCGCTTATAGAAATCTAGTGTGATGTGAAAGTTTATCATTCAATGCCGAAGATTGAACCTAATTATATTGAGCTCAGGTCTTATCGCTGATTAAACTCTGAGAAAGTTGTCTCGACAAATATTTCAATTTTTTTTTCCTCTTAAACCTCGATCTCCAAAGAAATGGAATCTGCTTAGCCTCGTAGAGGTTTCCTGGAGAATTAAATAACTTCGAAGCGTTTTACTGACCTCGATCATAGGAATTACATCATATCCATGTGGATGGTAAATAACTTTTTTGTAAACACTTTTTTTTTAACGAGAGAATTCCCAGCTCAATTTTACTGGACGTGTTCCTCATCCACCTGCTATCGCCTACTGCTTCCCGAGTGCTCCAAGATACATACATTATGAATTCAAGTATGGGAGGGTTACGAATCTGCTGTATGTCATC
>NC_090740.1:42133205-42153205 GCF_036898095.1 Palaemon carinicauda
TGCACCTATTGACCGCCGAATAATTGTACTTCCCATTGGACCTACGTCTGACGGGAAGCATTGCTACGCCAGTCTTTGGTACTTACGTATTTGTGCACGAATAACGTATGCATGTTCTCGTTAGGAGCTAGTTTGTCGGGGTCATATGTCACCGCTCCCAAAGGATACGTAGCTGAGAACATATGACGTATGAATAGGTACGTCACTATCCGATGAAACGTTGAGACCAAACCCGTCGTACCCAACACATTTTCACAGGTCTTTGTTGGAGGCTCGAGTGTAAAAGGAGCAAGGATGCATTGACTATTTTCGGAAATATCTTTGAGAGATTCTTTTCATTTGTTTTACTATTATATTCATATTTGTGAGTTATTCTATTATCATACAATTTTAAATGCCATTACCTCTTTAATTTTTCATTGTCAAACTAACAATTTTATCTGTTTTTTTTATGTTTTAATTTAAAAGAATACCTTACAATGACAAAGTGCACTCACTAATTTTGAAAATATATTTGAGAATCATTTCATATGTTTTTTTAATTATTACTTTTACTGTGCATTTATTGTAATAACTTAATTTAGTAATACATGCATTAATTCGTCTACAACAATTCGTCTAAAAAAATTCGTCTATAACAATTTATATAGATAACAATGCATTTACATATACAATTTAACTACAGTAATTTATCTATTGCAAAAATTTATTGCTTGTTTTTTTTTTATAATACACACCTACAAAACTAGAGAGATACAGAGATGTTAGTATTAAACGACCACTTATAGACGTTTTATGACCAAACTATTATTACTTGACAATTTGATTTTGAAATTCTCAGCATTCGCATTATCGTTACGAGCATTTTCTTGTCGACATTCCAAGCGTAAATTGGTGAACATTCTAGCATTCTGAAACCAAGACAATGGCTCTTCAATATATATATAATCAGAGAAAGGATGGAGACTTATTGGAAGTATGATAAATATCACAAATATAAAAAAAAATGCTACTGCGATAACACTATGGTTGTAAGTAGGTCAAGGACAATGGCTCCCCAATATCCGGAGATCAACATTGATAATGTTTCTTCAACTCTGTATGACTTTTAAAATTTTAGGTGTGATTCTCGACAGCAAATTTACTTTTGAGAAACACATTAGGTCTACGTCTTCTTCAATTGCCAAATAAATTGGCTTATTAAGAAAGTCTTTTAAGATTTTCGGTGATCAATCTATTCTGAAGAAGTGTTTTAGTTCTTTCATTCTACCTTGTTTTAAGTATTGTTCTCCTGTCCGGTCTTCAGTTGCCGATTCTCATCTTAATATGTTGGACAGGAACTTACGGTCTATTAAATTTCTTATTCCTGATCTAGATATTAATCTCTGGCACCGTCGTTCAATTAGCTCATTATACATGTTGCATAAGTTATTTATAATTATGACCATCCTTTACAATCAGATCTTCCCGGACAATTCCATCCTATTCGTAATACTAAGCATGTAGTTAATTCTAATCCTTCTCCATCATAAGGTTTAATACTACACAGTATTCAAGAAGTTTTATTCCAGCTGTGACCAAGTTGTGAAATAATCTTCCTAATCAGATAGTTGAATCAGTAGTTCAAACTTGTAGCAAATTTTTTTATGCTGAACAGGCTGACATAAATCTGTCTAAAGTATATAAATGAAATATCTGTTTTAATGTTGTTATTGTTTTTAAAATATATTATTTTAATTGATCATTACTTCTTATATATTTATTTATATCCTTATTTCCTTTCCTCACTGGGGTATTTTTCCCTGTTGGAGCCCTTGGGCTTATAGCATCTTGATTTTCCAACTAGGGTTGTAGCTTAGGTAATAATAATAATAATAATAATAATAATAATAATATAAAAAGACTGATGGAAAATTTCAGCACAACTATGGGATTATATTCGTGGAATTTCACATACCTGTTTTTTTTTTTTTTTTTTTTTTTTATAGATTTAATTTACCTTCCAGTTTATATTCTTTAAGACTCGATTTGCTCTTGGGCAGAACGAATTTGTTTAAAAGTTTAGAGTTTTTATGATCTTGTCTAACTTATTCTTAAATTCGGTAGAATGTGTAGGCTAGTAGATAAATTGCTGTAGAAGAGTTGTATATGAAGATGAATTGCTTTTGCAGATAGGCTAAGTTGCTGTAGATGATTTGCTGTAGATAAATTCACCGGATACCAACATAGTAAACGGAGACAAAAACCAAGTCCTTATGGAAAAATATTGCTTTTATTGCACAATATTGTGAAAATAATATTCAATATACAAAATACCACCTGGTCCGAAATTTCCGCTTTATACCTTTAGGATGTCGATCGGAAATATTGCCAGTTGTACCCGGTCGTACTTGCCAATTAAAATTTTACCCACCATTAACGTACAGTAGGCATTAGACTTATTCCAACTTGATATTACAACCAAGAACATACTCTCCTATGCAGTCCTAGGCTCGCTTCACACGAGCAGATTGCTGCCCTGCGGTTATGTCCGCCCGGATTAGAAATCAATGATCAATGAGGAATAAAAATCTACAATTTCAATAGCAAAATTTATATTGTAAGAAAAAAGCTAGTATCACTCTACCCTTCACTCCTACAATAACTAGACAAAAATATATGTTTTGAGAAAAATAAACCGTTCACATGTTGGACACTCCCTTATCAATGAAACTATTGGTCTCACAATCAGCGATAAATTTAAAGATAGCAATCTATCAATGCTAGCTTCTGGAGAGTATTATCATGAAATTACAACTGGTGTTAGGTTGGCCAAGGCACCAGCCACCCGTTAAGATACTACCGCTAGAGAGTTATGAGGTCCTTTGACTGGCCAGACAATACTACATTGGATCCTTCTCTCTGGTTGCGGTTCATTTTCCATTTGCCTACACATACACCGAATAGTCTGGTCTATTCTTTACATATTCTCCTCTGTCCTCATACACCTGACAACACTGATATTACCAAACAATTCTTCTTCTCTCAGGGGTTAACTACTGCACTGTAATTATTCAGTGGCCACTTTCCCCTTGGTAAGGGTAGAAGAGACTCTTTAGCTATGGTAAACAGCTATTCTAGGAGAAGGACACTCCAAAATCAAACCATTGTTCTCTATCCATGGGTAGTGCCATGGCCTCTTTACCATGGTCTTCCACTGTCTAAGGTTAGAATTCTCTCGCTTGAGGGTACACTCGGGCACACTATTCTGTATGCTTCCGTATTTCCTTTCCTCACTTGGCTATTTTCCTTGTTGGAGCCCTTGATCTTATAACATCGTTCTTCTCCAACTAAGGTTACAGCTGAGCTAATAATAATAATATGCTACAAGCCCAAGGGCTCAGGTTTTAACAAGGAAAGTAGCCCCTTGCGGAAAGGAAATAAGAAAGAAACTAAGAAATTAAATCATCTATGATTAATAATAAATCTAGAAAAATCTATTAAGAATAGTAATAATGTTGAAATAAATCAATACATAAACACTTTGAAACGAAACTTATGTCATTCTGTTAAAAATAAAAAATAAAAAAATAAAAAATATTTTCAACAATATTGAACTTTTGATGTTCCACTGATTTAACAGCTAGATTAGGAAAATCCTTCCACAACTTGGTCATAGCTGGAATAAAACTTCTAGAATACCGTGTAGTATTGAATGTTATGATGTAGATGGTAATACCGCTAGAATTAACTACATGCACTTAAACTATGTACAGGATGGTAGTCTGGGAAGATCTAGATGCAAACGATTGTCACAGTCATGAAAACTTATGCAACATGCATAGTAAATTAACTAAAGGATGATTCCACAGATTAATATCTTGATCAGGAATAAAAAATTTAATAGACAGTAAGTTTTTGTTCAACAAATTAAGATGAGAGTTGGTAGCTGAAGACTAAATAGGAGAGCAATATACTCAAAACATGGTAGAATGAAAGAATTAAAACATTTCCTCGGGATAGATTAATTTCCGATAATCTTAAAACTTTCTCACCGTGGAAATTTGTTTGTGTAAATAAAGAAGAAATAGGCCACATGTGTTATCTCTACCAGGACTAGTTGGTGGGTTTATTTACTGCTCTACAAACTACCTGAGAAAAAAATCATCATGCTATTCATATCACACATTCCTGATGTCATTTATCTCATAAATACTGTATCATTTCCGGGCATTTCTCTATGACTTGTTCCGTTGCATTAATCAATGTACCCACTTGCGTGATACAACTAATCCATCGTCAAGATGGTACAAACAAGAACTGTAGAGCTGATAGGACGTAATAGCCAAGTTTGTCATTCCTTTCCATCTACTTGTATTTGGATAGATTTGTGTGTATGGAAGGTTATGTAAGCTGCATCGGTATATGCACCAAGCTTTACCATGTATTCCTCGTTCACGTGTCAACAAATTGTTCTGGCCATCCCAGGTAGTAAATGTTAGAAAACTATTCATATCACTACGTCTCCCTTTTCTCCTTCACCTCATCCCAGGATCTTCGTTTTTTCATGACTTATATTTTTCCTTGGTATAGAAAGAACGTTTTTACATTAACAAAGTCAAGACAGAATTGGTTTTGTGTCCTGCTTGATGGTGCACCCAGGCATACTATTCTATTTTTTTCCTTGCTGGGCTATATTTCCTGTTAGGGCTTATAGCTTCATGCTTTTCCAACTAGGGTTGTAGCTTACCTAGTCATAATAATGATAAATTAAGTGTATAAAACTTTACTGAGAAGAGCTGTTATTATTCCATTGAATAAAATAGTTGCATCATTAAATATACGTAACAATTGTTTTATACCCAAAATAATGAGAGTTGAAAGTTCTCTGTTGGTGTCCTGGATGCTTCCTTGCTGTTGATACTCAAGCAATATTTGTCAAAATACTGTCCATCCACTTCATCACATCACTGTTAAAGTGCCCGTACTCATTCTCATTATCACTCGTCCCTAAGACCATATGCCTTGTGTCTTGTTTACTATTCCGGTCATTACCAGGACTTTTGTAATCGATTCTCGTTACTTACAATGATCCGTTGTCGATGAGTATGGACATCATTATCACAAGTTTGGAAGGAGAGACGTAAAGGTTAAGGTATCTGAATTCTTCCAAATTTCTGGGTGTTGGATATTCCTGTGGATTCATCTAACTAAAGTTGAATATATATATATATATATATATATATATATATATATATATATATATATATATATATATATATATATATGTATGTATGTGTGTGTGTGTGTATATATATACATACTGTATATATATATATGTATATATTCTGTATATATATATATATATATATATATATATATATATATATATATATATATATGCATATGTATACATATTTATATATATATATATATATATATATATATATATATATATATATATATATATATGTCTGTTTGCATATATTTTATATATACATATATATATATATATATATATATATATATATATATATATATATATATTTATATATATATATATATATATATATATTTATATATATATATATATATATATATATGTATATCAAACCAATTTTTTTTCTTGAATATCATATTTTTAAGGTTGAATAAGCAAGGTGTTAACTATTTCATGTCGTTTATGAATCGAAACTTCTTGATTATGAGTTTTTTTTTTTCTTTTCTTTTCTTGTCACTTTGTTCTTTTTCTAATACACATTCAACGAAAAATATGCCAAAATCAACAACAGTAACATCAACAAAACAACAAAAAGAATAATTGTAATGATGATAATGATCAATCACGCAGTATATGTTGACAAGGGTTTTGGGTTATTTGTCGTATTTATGTTTAGTACATCATTAATGCAGATGATTGAGCTCTACAGATAGATTTTAACTGTTGGAGCGAATATGCACTCAAACAGTTAACAGTATTCATTATATCATAACCTCGCTTGTATTTCCACAAACTGACAATCAGTGCTTCAATATAACGAATGTTATCCTAATATGAAACTAGAGGGGCACTCAATGGAGCGCAGATCTCCGCCACGGCAGCTTATTTCTCGACCTTTTGCTCGACCTTAACATGTACTAATTGGCGTCGATTTTCATACTCTCAAATATGAACAAAGTTTGAAGTCTCCGTGACAATGATGTCCAAACTTATGACTGATTACGTGATTGGACATTTTGCTTGACCCTGACCTTGACCTTTGACCTTGCCCTTCCCATATTTAATCATTTCCATCTTTTTACATAAAAGGTATTCCCTGCAAGTTTCATTACTGTACGATTGAAATTGTGGTCTGTAAGCTGTTCCCATATAAACACACACACACACACACACACACTCACACACACAAACACACAAACGGGTGGTAAAACATTACCCACTTCCAACTGTGTTAGCGGAAGTAATGAAACCGTAGATCGGTCTTGATATTTACGTTGGTGCTTCCTGACTTCTGTTTCTTTTCTTCTTTACGATTGTGGTTCTCATTATGATATAGGTTACTTTGTTAAGTGCGATTATATTATTAATATGTCCAATCACTAAATCTGTTTTATTCATTGTTATACATTTTGCATAAAGTAGTCTATCTTTTTATTAAATTGTTATATCATATCTTAAAGAATGTTTGAGAACCTTTGTAGTAAATGTATAACAAAAACCATTAGATAGGAAAAAACGTTTTGTATCACGACTAAATCACCCCATATTTAAACGTTTCCTTTTTGCACAGGAGCAGAAACCGGGATAAAATTAAACATGGCTTAGCTGGCACTAAGAAAACTAAGAATATTACTCTCAGGGGATATCAACTAGTTAAGACATATATATTTTTTACGTTTAATATGAACACATTAATAAAACCCACATATATAAAATACTATAACTTAAAGTACAGATCTTTATCTGGTAAAATCGAATGGATGGATTTCAAAATTTCCACCTTCCGTGATCAGAATCTTCACTGGGTGGTGTGGGAATACAAATTAGAAATATGTATATTTCATCTTTGTATGCATAGACTTTTTATCAGAAAAAACAGTCTGTCAATTGAAAAGGAATACTTAAACGACGTGTGTCGACGTCTTTCGACGAATGAGCCAAATTATCCCAGCCGGTGTTATGTAAATAAGGTCCTAATGAGCCTTTTATTACTGGTTATAATACGTATTGTTATTGTTATCATGATAATTGTTGATGAACTCATATATATTGTAATGGATAAATATCCAGTATAGATAGATAGATAGATAGATAGGTATGTGGGTATGTGACCGTATGTGTCCGTATACTCCGGATAACTTTGATTTATTCAGGGATATACATCAATAAATATGTATACTTCTTCGGCACGCATTCTTATGTAGATGTTTGCTCTGAAGAAATTTTGGGTTGTCAAGATAATTGTGATTTACGCCAATGTGCACAAAGGGAAAAACGGCCATTGAAACCTTAGGACCTGGTTTCTAAAGTTATCCTTTTTAGACAATTATTTGACCATAGGAAGTGTATGGTATTCCAAGATTGTCTTTCTACTTAATTTCGTTTTTTCTATGTAAAGAAACCCTTTCATTCTTATGCTGTCCTCGCGGTACTTCTTTTGTTCTTGGGGAATGTTAGATTTCATTAAAACACTTTCCACACAAATAAGACGTTATTATTATTATTATTATTATTATTATTATTATTATTATTATTACATGATAAGCTACAACACCAGTTGGAAAAGCAGGATGCTGTAAGCCCAGGGGCTCCAACAGGGAAAATAGCCCAGTGAGGAAAGGAATAAAGGAAAAAAATATTTTAAGAAGAGTAACATTAAAATAAATATATCCTATGTAAACTATAAAAAAATGTTAACAAAACAAGTGGAAGAGAAATAAGATAGACTAGTATGCTCGAGTGTATCCTCAAGCAAGACAACTTTAACCCAAGGCAGTAGAAGACCATGGTACAGAGGCTATGGCACTACCCAAGAATAGAGAACAATGGTTGGATTTTGGAATGTCCTTTTAGAAGAGCTGCTTACCATAGCTAAAGAATCTCTTTTACCCTTAGCAAGAGGAAAGTGGCCACTGAACAATAAGAGTGCAGTAACCCTTTGAGTGAAGAATTGCTTGGTAATCTGTGTTGTCAGGTGTATGAGGACAGAGGAGAATATGTAAAGAATAGGCCAGAATATTCAGTATATGTGTAGTTAAATGGAAAATGAACCGTAACCAGAGAGAGGGATCCAATATAGTACTGTCTGGCCAATCAAAGGACCCATAACTCTCTACCGGTAGTATCTCAACGGGTGGCTGATGTCCTGGCGAATGTTATTAATTTTCCATTTGAAATGTTAGAAAGTACGAATAAAAAAACCCAATAAATCACTATAATACGTTAAGCATGCTGTGCTTGTGGATATATTTCAATGATCCATTGTTTAATATATTGAATCTTCAAAGGAAAAAATATATTAAAGAACAGAACTATATTTTTCTTTATTGTTGAATTAATGTATATTTTTTATTAGAGAGTGAATTCTGCATCTCATGTATCACTGTATTATAGTTGTTGCTTTTCTTATATTCTTCAGGTCCTCTATAAGATAAGATATCAATATGGTATACTACAGGAAATAGCCAGGCGTATTAACGAGAGAAATATAGCGAAGTACAGTTAAAAGGACAAATAGTGTGAGGAATGTTAGTCAAGACATGCCTTCACGAGTAAGATATATATATATATATATATATATATATATATATATATATATATATATATATATATATATATATATATATATTTATATATATATGTACAAATATACATCATATATGTATACACACACACATATATATATACATATATATATATATATATATATATATATATATATATGTATATATATATATGTATATATATGTATGTATATATATATATATATATATATATATATATATATATATATATTTATATATATATACATATATATATGTATATATATACATATATATACATATATATATATATATATATAAATATATGTGTGTATACATATATGATGTATATTTGTACATATATATGAATATATGTGATATATATATATATATATATATATATATATATATATATATATACTGGATATGTAAACATATATATATATATATATATATATATATATATATATATATATATATATATATATATATATATATCAGTCCTCCATTCCATTCCCCTGAGAAGTTTGGAACTTTTGTGTCTTGCGAGACCTTTATTTATATATAAAATTATTTTGTGAATCTGTGAGAATATGGGAAATAGTGATAATAAAGAAGAAACCACCTAAAAAAATCACGCTAGACTGGATTTACAGAATTAAGTACAGATATCTAAAGACTTATCTTTATATAGAATCAATTTGCTATTTTGCTTTTAATAAACCCTAATTTAAATCTGAAGCAAATTTCATTTACATAATCTATGATTAATAGTAACTGTGGCTTTTCCAGATGGATATTCTAATTCCAGATTACATGTTATTAAACAAAGAAATACAAAACATTTGGTTAACTTTTTTAAACGTCTTGATAGAGTTTACCAATGTTCTATTGCTATTAAGAAATGTATATAAAACAAATATTAAACATCCTTTAATACTTTGAAATTATATTTCAAAGCTTACTTTGAAAAATATCGAAATACAGAAGTGATGTTAATAGTTCTTCTTCATCCTCTCTCTCTTTCTCCTCATCTTCCTCCTTCTCTTCTTCCTCTTCATCCTCTCCCTCCTCCTCATCTTCCCCCCCCCCCTCCTCCTCCTCCTCCCCAGCATCATCATCATCCTTTTCCTCCTCCTCCTCCTCCTCCTCCTCCCCAGCATCATCATCATCCTTTTCCTCCTCCTCCTCATCCTCATCATCATCATTTTCATCCTCCTCCTCCTCCTCATCATCATCATCATCACCATCATCATCACCATTATCATCATCCATTTCCTCCTCCTTCTCCTCCTCCTCTTCTTTCTCTTCCTCGGGTGACCACAGAGTACTGTCTTCCTTACGTCATCCACTGTTACATCACTTCCTGTGTGAAATCTCACGTAGCAAGCATAGCTAATGAGCATCCGCCCGCATAACCTGGACAGATTGTGTAAATTAAAAACTCTGGCGAATCTGAAAAGTTTAAGGCAAGCAGTATGTAAACCCTCCAAGTCAGTAATAAAAAATGATCCCAATCAGGGGAGCATCTGAAGCATAGGACATTCTGGAATCAGTTATGATTGAGTGTGGATTGAAAAAAACACTTTTGTGAGTAAAAAAGAAATTGTTGGTTTAATGACGTAAACCTAAAGGAAACAATCTTTGCACTTTTATTGCTTTACAAATGCCATACATAAACCAATGGAATATGTAACAATACAAATGATAGGTTCTGTACTGAAGACATCTATGGTGATTTGATTTTATAATACAGTAGGCAGTTGAGTGGCAATTATACTCCTTGATTAAAATCTAGAAGTTTTAGGGAAAATTCTATGTTTCACTTCAATGTCATATGTCTTTTTATGTAAATAACACGCTCATGATATCATTCAAATGCAACAGCACTCACATGAGTCTTTGGGAACTAACATACTCGTGTGTTAACCCAAGTCTATGAAACTATGCTGAACTGGAGATATTTATAAATATGCAAGTATTTTGCAGGAGCTCCTCTAGTGGCATCAGTTTTATTTGTTTCTAATTAGCTTCTTTCAAACCATGTAAAAGGATTAGTATTATGAAATGCATATTACCCGTTTAATTATTTTTATGCACCTGTTGATTATCATATGATTTATCTTCCAGTTTCAATCTTATTTTAAAAAGAAAATGGAGTTTTTATCCTTATGAGATGAACATATAAACGAACATATGTGTATTTTTCATTTAGTCTAAACTGAGCTATTTCCACTGGAATTCACAATATTATGATCACGAACGATTCTCCTATGAAGTTTCTATGCTCTCAAAAGTTTTTGCCCCATAAAACATTCAAAAGGACACAATGGGATCAATTAGCATATAAATTAAATATTGACTTTCCAGGTAGAAAAGAGGAGAGAAACCATTCTCCCTGCTTGTTGAAATATGCCATAACAATCAGCGTTACTGAATGGTCTATCAGGAGTTCTTAAAATGTTTACAAGAGTAATAGTGTTGTTTGTATTTCTAAGACAAGGATGTGCTGATGTAAGTCCTTTGCTTATGTACCCAGCCCATCCTGTGATGAGTGTGTAAACAGAGGACTCTCTAGTGGTGGAAAATTCAGTGAGATTCCAATTATGTGTTCCCTTTTGTCCAATGACCACATTATATCATCTCTTATTCCGTAGCTGAGCAACATAGAACAAGAGGGAAGATCGCTGAAGGTTATTGCTTGCCTGGGAGGAATGAGCTTCTCAATAGAGGACAGGTGACAGAGGATGGCTGGACAAAGCCGAGGTGGTTGTTCCTGCATAGCCAAAATTAATCTTATATTTCTCTATGAAATGCGAGAAGAACAAGCTTGAGAAGCAGTGAGATGGGTCAGGAATCTCGGGACATGTAAGACAAAAGGAGAAACATGTCTTGGGCAAAGTGTATTACCTCCTAACAGCAACAAATGCACCAGAGGAAAATAGCCTCAGACATGTCGTTAGTCATATCTGAGGTTTGGCCATTTTCATCACCATGCTAGGTACTGCGGATTGGTGATGGAGAGAGACTTTAGTCTAATCGCTCACAGCAAACTAACCTAGTATGGGTGACCCTGACCAGTAAACTTTTCTAATCATGGTGATATATTAAACCTTTCACCACGTTAAAGTATCACAACTTACAAAGGCGTTGCCCCCTAAGGACACCTGCAAATTCCTTTTAACCTTCCTTATCTTCTTCCCAAAGCTCGTTCACTTTTGTGGTGGCCTGATGGTAGCATCCTTGCCTGGTGATTGCCAGATTGGGGTTCGAGTTCCCTTCAAACTCGTTAATTCCTTTAGTCGCTGCAACCTCACCATCTACCATCCTTGTGAGCTAAGAATGGGAGTTTTGGGGAGCCTATAGGTCTATCTGCTGACTCATTAGCAGCCATTGCCTGGCCCTCCTTGTTCCTAGCTTGGGTGGAGAGGGGGCTTGGGGGTTGATCATATGTAATATGGTCAGTTTTAGGGCATTGTCCTGCTTGATAAGGGTAATGTCACTGCCCCTTGCCTCTGTTATTCATGAGCGGCATTTAAGCCTTTAAAGTACACCAGCCCGCACATTTAGCCCAGCAATCTTAAAAAAGAAATACCCAACAAAAGAGTTTCAATAGTAGAGATCTGAGACAGTGACATGATATATGCGGAGGAAATGGGCAAAGAAAAAGTGCAACTATTAATATACTACCTTATCATTAAACTCAACCAAACCTCTTCCAGTGGCTACTGAGAGGGCTTCTAAATAAATGGCAATGATCTATGTTTTCATAGTGCACAGTCAATTACCTTTCATATTTCACAAAGAAATAATTACAACCATTTGACCTTTGGTGTTATTTCATCTCATACAGGTGAAATATTGAAATATACTCTCAACAGTTCTTTGTAATGAAATATAAAAAGGCATTTACATTTATTTTTCAGCTGTATTCTATCTTCGTGCTTTGATTTATCTCTGAAAGGTTCCTAAACCTATCAAGAATCTATGCCTCATGTTACAATATATGTCATTCAATTATCACGCAACACTAACATTATAATTGGAAAGGCCTACATTTAATAACATTGACATCCTAATGTATTTCTTCATTCTGCTGTTTATTAATGACCTCCTACCAATAGCTTCGTAATACAGCAAAAACAGCTCGGAGATATACTGAGCTTCTGACAGCTTACTTCCCAGACTGCTGCTGTCTATCATTTGTGGATCTCACAGTCACTAAACTAACCTGTTAGAGAGAAAATTAGTTAAAAATTGGAACAGCAATTACTATTGAAGGATGACCACATCACTACTCTGTCACAGCCAGAAACTTGAAGAAACCAAAAAACTGTAAAATATTGAAGTAGGTTTGATTATTGTCATTTCAAAAGTAGAAGTGTGCAAATAATTTAATGTACTCTCACAGCCATTTACAGAATTGGGTTCCTAGGGAAGGTGTGGGGTAGATATCAGGTCATTGAGGCTGACATAGTATTAAGAATTGCTGTAAAAAACTTTTTTCGAGAACATGTTCAACGAACGGTCTTTTGGTAATATGTAAGAAGAGAAAGTAAAGTTGGGTTTTGTGAAGAAGACAATTTTGACTTAATTGTATTACCTCGAGTACATTCAACTCAAGGTAATATATATATATATATATATATATATATATATAGAGAGAGAGAGAGAGAGAGAGAGAGAGAGAGAGAGAGAGAGAGAGAGAGAGAGAACCACACATAATGTATATATAGAGAAAGATAATTAGATATAGCCTATACACATAAACACACACATACACACACACACACACACATATATATATATATATATATATATATATATATATATATATATATATATATATATATATTTATATATATACATATATATATATTCATATATACATATATATATATATATACATATATATATACATATATATATTCATATATATATATATATATATATATATACATATATACATATATACTGTATGGATCACTTGCTATTGCTTTCCTTTCCATTTCGGTAATTTGCTGTTTTACCTCCACTCATCGTTAATTCCCTCCCAGAAGCTGTAGGGATCGAAGTGTTGAATAATAAATGATGACCCAAAGTGACACAAAGCCTGTATATCCTGAATGAGCGTCTTCGAGAAAAATAGCAAAAAAAACATTCTATTATCCCTTGCTTTCTCTGGTATTTCTTAATGTATTTTTATTCCTACTTCACTTTCGAATAATTACTTTTGATTAGTTTTGTATCTAGTACATTATTATTATTGGTTTATTTATCTATTTAAGAAAATCTATCATATTCTAGTTTGAAATCTTTCTATTTACTCTCTTGTTTACTTCTTAGTTCCCCCATTATCTGTATTTTTATTCCATAGTTGCTTGTTCACTTATTCATCCGCCCTTACGAGCCTTCAATTTTCTTTGATAAAACTCTATTAGTGACGTACATTTTCCATTGTATTGTTGTAAATCATTCATTATTACTCATTAAGTGAACTCCATGATAATTCATTTGCATTGGTCTCTGGCTGAGCTCTGTTATCGAGGATTCATACAGCAGTGATAGTAGCAGAAGTCATGGTAAAGTTAGGTTTGGATGTAACTACAGGTAAATATCTGGCGTATATGTAAAGATTTATATTTTAGATTCTCTCTCTGGATATATATATATATATATATATATATATATATATATATATATATATATATATATATATATATACATATATATATATGTATATATATATATATATATATATATATATATATATATAGTACACACACTCGTGATTTAAATCACTGTAAATATCAACCACAATGGTATCAAGTATCGAATTCTACTCTTGGGAATGTATATCCACTCGAAATTCATTTTTGATAAATGTTTCTGGATGGGAAAAGACTCGAACCTACGCCTTGAGTCGAAACAAATCCTGCAGGGACGACTTTATCAATCGAGCTATCAAGAGAGATATAAATTCCATTCAAGTCCACTGTACATATTCCTGTCAAATTCAGAAATCTGTTCTTAGACTTTATCAATCGAGCTATCAAGAGAGATATAAATTCCATTCAAGTCCACTGTACATATTCCTGTCGAATTCAGAAATCTGTTCTTAGACTTTATCAATCGAGCTATCAAGAGAGATATAAATTCCATTCAAGTCCACTGTACATATTCCTGTCGAATTCAGAAATCTGTTCTTAGACTTTATCAATCGAGCTATCAAGAGAGATATAAATTCCATTCAAGTCCACTGTACATATTCCTGTCGAATTCAGAAATCTGTTCTTAGACTTTATCAATCGAGCTATCAAGAGAGATATAAATTCCATTCAAGTCCACTGTACATATTCCTGTCGAATTCAGAAATCTGTTCTTAGACTTTATCAATCGAGCTATCAAGAGAGATATAAATTCCATTCAAGTCCACTGCACATATCGCTGTCGGATTCAGAAATCTGTTCTTAGACTTTATCAATCGAGCTATCAAGAGAGATATAAATTCCATTCAAGTCCACTGTACATATTCCTGTCGAATTCAGAAATCTGTTCTTAGACTTTATCAATCGAGCTATCAAGAGAGATATAAATTCCATTCAAGTCCACTGTACATATTCCTGTCGAATTCAGAAATCTGTTCTTAGACTTTATCAATCGAGCTATCAAGAGAGATATAAATTCCATTCAAGTCCACTGTACATATTCCTGTCGAATTCAGAAATCTGTTCTTAGACTTTATCAATCGAGCTATCAAGAGAGATATAAATTCCATTCAAGTCCACTGCACATATCGCTGTCGGATTCAGAAATCTGTTCTTAGACTTTATCAATCGAGCTATCAAGAGAGATATAAATTCCATTCAAGTCCACTGCACATATCGCTGTCGGATTCAGAAATCTGTTCTTAGACTTTATCAATCGAGCTATCAAGAGAGATATAAATTCCATTCAAGTCCACTGTACATATTCCTGTCGAATTCAGAAATCTGTTCTTAGACTTTATCAATCGAGCTATCAAGAGAGATATAAATTCCATTCAAGTCCACTGCACATATCGCTGTCGGATTCAGAAATCTGTTCTTAGACTTTATCAATCGAGCTATCAAGGGAGATATAAATTCATTTCAAGTCCACTGAACATATCCCTGTCGGATTCAGATATCTGTTCTTAGACTTTATCAATCGAGCTATCAAGGGAGATATAAATTCATTTCAAGTCCACTGAACATATTCCTGTCGAATTCAGAAATCTGTTCTTAGACTTTATCAATCGAGCTATCAAGAGAGATATAAATTCCTTTCAAGTCCACTGCACATATCCCTGTCGGATTCAGATATCTGTTCTTAGACTTTATCAATCGAGCTATCAAGGGAGATATAAATTCATTTCAAGTCCACTGAACATATTCCTGTCGAATTCAGAAATCTGTTCTTAGACTTTATCAATCGAGCTATCAAGAGAGATATAAATTCCATTCAAGTCCACTGTACATATTCCTGTCGAATTCAGAAATCTGTTCTTAGACTTTATCAATCGAGCTATCAAGAGAGATATAAATTCCTTTCAAGTCCACTGCACATATCGCTGTCGGATTCAGATATCTGTTCTTAGACTTTATCAATCGAGCTATCAAGAGAGATATAAATTCCTTTCAAGTCCACTGCACATATCGCTGTCGGATTCAGATATCTGTTCTTAGACTTTATCAATCGAGCTATCAAGAGAGATATAAATTCCTTTCAAGTCCACTGCACATATCGCTGTCGGATTCAGATATCTGTTCTTAGACTTTATCAATCGAGCTATCAAGAGAGATATAAATTCCTTTCAAGTCCACTGCACATATCGCTGTCGGATTCAGATATCTGTTCTTAGACTTTATCAATCGAGCTATCAAGAGAGATATAAATTCCTTTCAAGTCCACTGCACATATCGCTGTCGGATTCAGATATCTGTTCTTAGACTTTATCAATCGAGCTATCAAGAGAGATATAAATTCCTTTCAAGTCCACTGCACATATCGCTGTCGGATTCAGATATCTGTTCTTAGACTTTATCAATCGAGCTATCAAGAGAGATATAAATTCCTTTCAAGTCCACTGCACATATCGCTGTCGGATTCAGATATCTGTTCTTAGACTTTATCAATCGAGCTATCAAGAGAGATATAAATTCCTTTCAAGTCCACTGCACATATCCCTGTCGGATTCAGATATCTGTTCTTAGACTTTATCAATCGAGCTATCAAGAGAGATATAAATTCCTTTCAAGTCCACTGCACATATCCCTGTCGGATTCAGATATCTGTTCTTAGTCTTTATCAATCGAGCTATCAAGAGAGATATAAATTCCATTCAAGTCCACTGTACATATTCCTGTCGAATTCAGAAATCTGTTCTTAGACTTTATCAATCGAGCTATCAAGAGAGATATAAATTCCTTTCAAGTCCACTGCACATATCGCTGTCGGATTCAGAAATCTGTTCTTAGACTTTATCAATCGAGCTATCAAGAGAGATATAAATTCCATTCAAGTCCACTGTACATATTCCTGTCGAATTCAGAAATCTGTTCTTAGACTTTATCAATCGAGCTATCAAGAGAGATATAAATTCCTTTCAAGTCCACTGCACATATCGCTGTCGGATTCAGAAATCTGTTCTTAGACTTTATCAATCGAGCTATCAAGAGAGATATAAATTCCTTTCAAGTCCACTGTACATATTCCTGTCGAATTCAGAAATCTGTTCTTAGACTTTATCAATCGAGCTATCAAGAGAGATATAAATTCCATTCAAGTCCACTGTACATATTCCTGTCGAATTCAGAAATCTGTTCTTAGACTTTATCAATCGAGCTATCAAGAGAGATATAAATTCCATTCAAGTCCACTGTACATATTCCTGTCGAATTCAGAAATCTGTTCTTAGACTTTATCAATCGAGCTATCAAGAGAGATATAAATTCCATTCAAGTCCACTGTACATATTCCTGTCGAATTCAGAAATCTGTTCTTAGACTTTATCAATCGAGCTATCAAGAGAGATATAAATTCCATTCAAGTCCACTGTACATATTCCTGTCGAATTCAGAAATCTGTTCTTAGACTTTATCAATCGAGCTATCAAGAGAGATATAAATTCCATTCAAGTCCACTGCACATATCGCTGTCGGATTCAGAAATCTGTTCTTAGACTTTATCAATCGAGCTATCAAGAGAGATATAAATTCCATTCAAGTCCACTGCACATATCGCTGTCGGATTCAGAAATCTGTTCTTAGACTTTATCAATCGAGCTATCAAGAGAGATATAAATTCCATTCAAGTCCACTGTACATATTCCTGTCGAATTCAGAAATCTGTTCTTAGACTTTATCAATCGAGCTATCAAGAGAGATATAAATTCCATTCAAGTCCACTGCACATATCGCTGTCGGATTCAGAAATCTGTTCTTAGACTTTATCAATCGAGCTATCAAGAGAGATATAAATTCCTTTCAAGTCCACTGCACATATCCCTGTCGGATTCAGATATCTGTTCTTAGACTTTATCAATCGAGCTATCAAGGGAGATATAAATTCATTTCAAGTCCACTGTACATATTCCTGTCGAATTCAGAAATCTGTTCTTAGACTTTATCAATCGAGCTATCAAGAGAGATATAAATTCCATTCAAGTCCACTGTACATATTCCTGTCGAATTCAGAAATCTGTTCTTAGACTTTATCAATCGAGCTATCAAGAGAGATATAAATTCCTTTCAAGTCCACTGCACATATCGCTGTCGGATTAAGATATCTGTTCTTAGACTTTATCAATCGAGCTATCAAGAGAGATATAAATTCCTTTCAAGTCCACTGCACATATCGCTGTCGGATTCAGATATCTGTTCTTAGACTTTATCAATCGAGCTATCAAGAGAGATATAAATTCCTTTCAAGTCCACTGCACATATCGCTGTCGGATTCAGATATCTGTTCTTAGTCTTTATCAATCGAGCTATCAAGAGAGATATAAATTCCTTTCAAGTCCACTGCACATATCCCTGTCGGATTCAGATATCTGTTCTTAGACTTTATCAATCGAGCTATCAAGAGAGATATAAATTCCTTTCAAGTCCACTGCACATATCGCTGTCGGATTCAGAAATCTGTTCTTAGACTTTATCAATCGAGCTATCAAGAGAGATATAAATTCCATTCAAGTCCACTGTACATATTCCTGTCGAATTCAGAAATCTGTTCTTAGACTTTATCAATCGAGCTATCAAGAGAGATATAAATTCCTTTCAAGTCCACTGCACATATCGCTGTCGGATTCAGAAATCTGTTCTTAGACTTTATCAATCGAGCTATCAAGAGAGATATAAATTCCATTCAAGTCCACTGTACATATTCCTGTCGAATTCAGAAATCTGTTCTTAGACTTTATCAATCGAGCTATCAAGAGAGATATAAATTCCTTTCAAGTCCACTGCACATATCGCTGTCGGATTCAGAAATCTGTTCTTAGACTTTATCAATCGAGCTATCAAGAGAGATATAAATTCCTTTCAAGTCCACTGTACATATTCCTGTCGAATTCAGAAATCTGTTCTTAGACTTTATCAATCGAGCTATCAAGAGAGATATAAATTCCATTCAAGTCCACTGTACATATTCCTGTCGAATTCAGAAATCTGTTCTTAGACTTTATCAATCGAGCTATCAAGAGAGATATAAATTCCATTCAAGTCCACTGTACATATTCCTGTCGAATTCAGAAATCTGTTCTTAGACTTTATCAATCGAGCTATCAAGAGAGATATAAATTCCATTCAAGTCCACAGTACATATTCCTGTCGAATTCAGAAATCTGTTCTTAGACTTTATCAATCGAGCTATCAAGAGAGATATAAATTCCATTCAAGTCCACTGTACATATTCCTGTCGAATTCAGAAATCTGTTCTTAGACTTTATCAATCGAGCTATCAAGAGAGATATAAATTCCTTTCAAGTCCACTGCACATATCGCTGTCGGATTCAGATATCTGTTCTTAGACTTTATCAATCGAGCTATCAAGAGAGATATAAATTCCTTTCAAGTCCACTGTACATAATCCTGTCGAATTCAGAAATCTGTTCTTAGACTTGAAATAAACCAATCTCCACCATAATAGCTGATTAGTGAGTTTGCAACACGTGGTTATCTATGATGAATACGTATCACTAACACTTGTGATTTTAATCAAAGAATCCTTTCAGAGCC
>NC_090740.1:42163205-42165705 GCF_036898095.1 Palaemon carinicauda
ACCTGTCGCAAATGGTGAACAGTTCCATCGTTCGAACAGGTCTAACCAGCACTGGATCCCTGTCATTAGTTTGGTTGATTGAATTTCCAGCACCTGGGCCTACGATTCGCGAGTGTCATTGGTCTGCATACATGGAATTTCGTATAGTATATAACTGGTTCATCATGTACACATATGCAATTTCATCTATTTACTATTGACTGGTTAACGATCTTATCCTTTTGTTATAATTGGGGCATTTGTTTGATCATTTATTTTAGAAGCTAAACTTGCAACATTACATATACACCGGTCGATGGTCTGAGATAATTTTCCCCCAAACTGGAAACCTAAGAAATCAAACAAATTATTATTATTATTATTATTATTATTATTATTATTATTATTATTATTATTATTATTATTATTATTATTATTATTATCTAAGCTACAACCCTAGTTGGAAAGGCAGGATGCTATAATCCCAAGAACAACATGGAAAAATAGCCCACGAAGGAAGGAAATAAAGAAACAAATAAACTACAAGAGAATTAATGAACAATTAGAATAAAATGTTTTAAGAACAGCAACAACATTATAATAGATGTTTCATCGATAAACTGTAAAGAGAGACTTATATCAGTCTGTCCAACATATGAATATTCACTACAAGTTTGAACTTTTCAAGTTCCCACGATTCAACTGCCTGATTACTAAGATCATTCCACAATTTGGTCCGATTTAGAATGAAACTTCCAGAATACTATGTAGTATTGAGCCATATGATAGAGAAGGCATGGCTATTTGAGTTATATCCCCATATTACAGTATTACGAGCTGTATGGTACTGTCCGGGAAGATCTGAATGCAAATTATTGGATTATAGTATACAGGCGGAACAAATGATAAAATTTTGTTTTATATTTAAATAATTGAACCACGAAACTATTTTAGAATTTTTAGAGTTTTGTAATGTAATTATATACCTAAATATTTTGTACGTTTACTGTTATAAAAATATATATCTTAATAAATTCATTAAATTATTTTATTCGTTTCTTTTCAAATGTTTGTTTTCTAACCATATTTGTTAATAGTTTGTTCGTTTGACTTTATCATTAACTTTTGGGAGATTTTTTTTTTCATTTTACCCGCTTTTACTACAATTATTATTGTACTTTGAAAATATATTTCGTTAACACCAATGCACTTGGTGCCTTTACGTTTTATTTTTCCCTGATGACTTTTGCAACATTTCGGGTGACACGTAATCCAATGACCTTGAAGTAATTATATATACATACACGCACGCATACATATACAGTAATATTTATGCCAGAGTATACCTACTTGGTATTTCCCCGTCCTTCTGGTAAAGGGGAGAGGGAATAGTCATACCCTTGTAAGAGGGGTTAGGAAAGTTTGAATCTGAGTGTGCGCGTGTGTGCATATCTATCTAAACATTTAGCCAGCACTTTTGACGGGTTGCGTACACATGTAGAACACACTGTTAAGATGAAATTGCAGGTTAAAGAAATTTTGACGTTTCCTGAGCAGAAACCTTTGTTACTTTGTTAGTAATTTAGGTAACTTTATATCATACGATGCTGTGTTAAATATCTTATGATAATCTCCCATTACTAATCAAAGATCACTGTGAATGCTACTAACCCTGGGGTCGTCTCCTCAACGAATAATATACAAGACCCCCAAAAAGGGAAAGCCGTCGGAAGTCATTAATATTAATTGCATATATTTATAAGCCACTTTAATACGAGCTAAATCTAAGTAATGTATAATTATGAACAAATTGTTAAGATGAATGACATTTCTTAGGCCAAAATTAGTCTGGACGCAGAAGCTATTTACATTGTTGAAGGACAACTTTTAAATCACAAGCTTTACAATTTTATAATTATTCTTTTTCATTATTTTTTATTCTTACGAGAGCGTACATGTAATCATGTCAAAGCAATATGAAAATCACACATCAGATTTATAAATATCTTGTCAGTGATTATGATAGTTAGCCATTTACGCCTTACTTCATGAACGTCATCATTAATATGCTTTTCGTGGAGACCAGAGCTTGTGTTCGAGTTACTGGTTGCTAGAGTTGCATATCAGTGATGTGATTTGTTCGTGCAGCACATTCCTATTATCGGGTGGAACTTATTACAACACTGATGGACGCTCAATGTGTATGTTAGGTCTCTGGTTAAATACTAAGATCTTGTGTGATAAAACCTCATTTCGTTAGGGAAGGAAGATTCCTCATTAACACTGCCTGGTAGTCTGGTTCGTAGGAATAAGTTTTTTTTTTTTTCTTCTTCTTTTGGAGTTTGTTTTATCATGACTCTAGAAACTGGTTCGATATGAAGCAAACCGGCTGAGACCGGTAAGATCCGCCTAAAAGTAGTCTGCTGAAGTGTTACTAACGTTTCCAAAAATGATCTTGGTTACCCTGTGCGCTATCCGGAATCTCTCTCTCTCTCTCTCTCTCTCTCTCTCTCTCTCTCTC
>NC_090740.1:42173205-42183205 GCF_036898095.1 Palaemon carinicauda
ACGTGATTCGGACCCCAGTCCAGCGATCGCCAGAGAGGTACTTCTCCAATAGGCCGTTAATAACGTAATACGGTGTTACAGATCATAAACTTCCTTCGGCTATCTCTTGAACCACCATTGCACTAGATCAGTATATCTTTAAAGACTAAGGATTTATAGCTTACACAATCAATATCAATTGGAATAAACTCCCCAGTGCTTCTCAGGAAAATTGTTACAATTATTGCAAATTGCTGCTCAACTGGTGTGTCATATTATAAACCATATTACTGATGTCTCTCATTCAATTACTGTCTTCTGTAATATGATAATTGTCGATTCTGTGCACCAAACCTAAAACCATTTCATGTTCTTGTTCTCATTATTTTATAGAGGACTTTTATTGTTGTTATTATCATTTAATCCACTTGTTTCCCCTATTATCGAGTGCTTTTACCTGTCAGCAAGGTAGTTATTGTTTAATTAATCAACAAGGTCATGTCAAGGAAGTGATTATCATCACAGAAAAATTCCAAGCAAGTATTCGTCATACCATAGGTAAGTGCAAGTGCAAAAAAGACCAATATTCGATTGCAATATATTCTAAGAGTAGACGGTAGCAGTGTCACAAATACAAAGAAATTATGAAATATTAGATATGAAATTGGTGCATTGCATTAAAGTGTAAGATTAGCCTGTCCAAGAAATTGATATGGTAATGTAATACGAAGTGATTGATAAATAGCATGATATCCACATGAGCGATATCCAGTGTTGGCCTGTTATTATATATATATATATATATATATATATATATATATATATATATATATATATATATATATATATATATATACATATATATATGTATATATATACATATATATACACATACATATATATATATATATATATATATATATATATATATATATATATATATATATATATACATATGTATACTGTAAACACACTGGGTTAATTCTTTCACGATTATTTATATTTTCATCATCAAGTAGATATACCATAAATTTCTCATTGGTAAATATAATGATTGAATATTATTCCGTTCTTGGTTGATTTGTAATTAAGGTAATCAGTCACTTCTGTTTTCCTGTACACGAGAGGCTTTTTAAGTAGTTCTTGGTTGAATTGGAATGCATATATAAACGTACATATGCACAGGCTCACAGACAGACACACGGACATATATATATATATATATATATATATATATATATATATATATATATATATATATATATATATATATATATATATACTCACAAGTTTGTGTGTGTACATTTATGTGTGTGTCAGTACGGTTTCTTGTCATTCTTATATATTTTGGCGTTTTGAGTGTTCAGCAGTGGGCAAAATATTTAGTGATGCAAAATATGTTATTGCACATACCTAAAACATTTCTGTTTACTGTGCGGATCTTGACCGTCAATAAGTATTTGTCACAGGACCGGTATGGCCTCAATGAACTTGTTAAACTTCTTGTTAGCTAAATGAATTGTTTAAATGGAAATAATCTTTATGTTGATATGTGTTGCAAAACATAAATTTTATTGCTAAATTGTGCTGATTTTTATTTAATCCTTCTGGAAATCCAGTAAAATCATTGATGAGTTGTACTGTTTTGGTACTACATGAATCCTATTAAGATCGGAAGATGTTAAAACATATTTCAGGAAAGGAATTTGTATAGTTTTATGTTTTTCACTTTGGTGTTTATATTGATAATATTGTTGATGAAAAATAAAGGACAAGCATGCTTTCGCGACTGAGTCCAACCAACACAGACTATATATATATATATATATATATATATATATATATATATATATATATATATATATATATATATATATATATATATATATATATATCTTCTTCTCCTGCACCTATTGACGCAAAGGGTCTCAGTTAGATTTCGCCAGTCGTCTCTATCTTGAGCTTTTAAATCAATACTTCTCCATCCATCATCATCTACTTCACGCTTCATAATCCTCAGCCATGTAGGCCTGGATCTTCCAACTCTTCTAGTGCCATGTGGAGCCCATTTAAAACGTTGGTGAACTAATCTCTCTTGGGGAGTGCAAAGAGCATGCCCAAACCATCTCCATCTACCGTTCACCATGATCTCAGCCACATATGGCACTCGGGTAATCTCTCTTATAGTTTCATTTCCAATCCTGTCCTGTCAGTTAACTCCCAATATTTTTCTGAGGGCTTGGTTTTCAAATCTACAAAATCTGTTGGATATAGTTTCCTTTTCATACCCGACTCATTCCCATACAGTAACATAGATCTCACTAAACTGATATATAGCCTGATTTTTTATATGGAATTTCAGGTGGATTGATCTCTAAATTCTACTTAACCTAGCCATTGTACGATTTGCTTTTTTACAATTTTTCATTAAACTTCAATTCTGAAGACACTGTATTAGAGATCATAGTTCCTAAATATTTAAATGGTTCTACCTCATTAATCCTTTCTCCTTCCAGTGACAGATTAGTTGGGGATGGTGGGAAAGGATTGGATTGGATTGGTGATTGGAAATTAGTTGACCTATAGCATGCTGAGGACGCTGTCCTGAATAGTAGAACACCACAGGATGTGCCATGCTTGCTTACCAGAATACATCGAATATCACATGAGGTCTGGATTAAGATAAATAAAAGAAAGACAGTGATGATGAACACGGAATATGCAATGGAAGATAATACACGCGCGCGCGCGCACACACACACACACACACACACACACACACACACACATATATATATATATATATATATATATATATATATATATATATATATATAAATATATAGCCTATATTGGAATCATCATCATCATCATCATCATCATCAGCCGTAACTAGTCCACTACAAGACAAAGGCCTCAGACATGACCTTCCACTCGCGTCTGTTTATGGTCTTTCTATGCCAGTATATTAGTGTATGTGTTTGTGTGTGTATGTGTCAGTGTAGAAAATGCAACTCATAAGTGAATGCAAGGATTAAATATTGCTCTTCAGTAGGATTTGAAGTCTTTTCTTTTGAATTATTAGCTTACTTCTCCCACGACTCCAGCCGTATTTAGATTAATTTTCTATGTTACATTTGACTTAGTTGCCCATGAAGTTGCTATATAAATAAAATTGTTTACTTTGGTACTGGAAGCTACAGTTTATATCTCACCCAAAGTTTTTAAATCTAACGAAAACAGAGTTCTTGTTACTGGTGGAGTTTTTAGTGAGCCTAACGCCTATCTTGTCTGGTGTTCTTCAGGGTATTGTGCTGTGAATTTAACCTGATCCTTTGTATCAAAATAAGGGATAGAATTGTATACTTGGTGTTACTTCTGATTCTTTATCTTTCTTTTTTCACAGCAACTTCATGATATGGCAGTAACATCAACAGTGGGGCATAAACATTATGTTCTCCGTAGAAAAGTGCTTTCGAAAAACAAAAACAAAAATCTTGCAAAGCCTGTTTGAACTTTACATATCTTGATACCATGACAAAGCTATTTAATTTTATTTGTCCAAAACTATATCATTCAAGTTCTGTTCTAGATGAATGATGATATTTCATTTGTCATTTATCCTTTATTACTCTCTCATGAAACGTTTTAAAAGATTATGGGATAAATGATAACGGAAATGTGTGTTTTGCAAACTTTCAGCAGGAAATTTCTTTGGGATATTCATATATTTACAACCACTCCTGACTTCATACAACTTTATAAATACCTCATCATCATGTACAGATCGTGGTGGCTTTATATAGTTAATGCACACTTTAAATACATTTTGTCCACAGGTGCTCCTTGCGTATTGAGAGTTGCTAAGCCGTTATAGCCTAAATTTTTATGCATGTTTCTCATCCTTCATGCAGAAGCTTTCAAGTAAGTCTAACAAAATTCTTCAAAGCACAGATACATCTTTCCAGCTTAAAGCATTCCCTCAGTACAAATGTACAGTCACTCAAATAAGTTGATGGATATCTGGGTGCTTGAGAAAGATTACCATTTCACTTCTTTCTGGACGACAGGTGTCTGAGAGCACGAAACCGATCATATATTCAACTATAGATAGTTGAACACCTGACCGGTTTCGAGCTCCCAGATACCTGTCGTCCAGAAAAAGGTGAAATGGTAATCTCTCTCAAGCATCCTTCAACTTATATGAGGGACTGTACAATGAAGGATATTTATATCAATAGTGCCTATCATTCCTCAACCATATTTATAATTAACAACCATTTGCCTCTTTAAATGTATATCTATTCCATACATCTCACCGAGTTCTTACTACCCGTCTTACGTCACTCCGGTGGAAAAGACAACGAAAAAAAGTATCACTCATACATATCACAGTGCTGTGGGACTCAAGAATGGAATATATGGGGAGAAAAAATAGAAAAGAACCAGGACTTACGAACTGAACGGAGAAAGCTATGTAATATGCAGTTAGAAGTGATATCATTAATCATAGGACCACTAGGGAGTAGGGGCCATATCTAAGTCATTGAAAAGATATCTTGAGATGGTAGGAGCTGATATAGCACCAGGACTTGTGAAGAAGAACACGCTTCTTGAAACACCAGATATAGTGAGGAAAGTGATGGATTCCTAAGGAAGCTGGATGTAATCCGGAACCACACACTATAAACAACTAGTCTCTGTAAACTGTGATTAACAAATAATAATAATAATAATAATAATAATAATAATAATAATAATAATAATAATAATAATAATAATAATAATTCACTCCTGGCTTTACATTCGCATCTTTACCAGAATTACGCTCTATAGGAAAACAGACGATTCGCCCCTTTCTCCAATGCAGATTAGATTAGAAAACCACTTACACCTCTTATCTACTTTCTGTCTGATAATAAGAAACAAAACAGTGAAGGGTGAGGAAAAATAGTGAGCCTGAGTCCCGGCAGGAAGCGATGGGTCTTTCTTCAATTAAAAGAAGGAAAATTAGACAAAACGGGAAACAAACTTGAAGCAGGAATAAAATTCCAAAATCTTTTCCTATACGAAAGAAAAAAAAATAATTTATCAAATAATCAAAAAAGCTATAGAATACACCTGTTATCATTATTTCTTTCATTGATATTACCAAATTTCTTGTTCTTGGGAATGATATTACATAAGATTTCAGATTATGAAAATCTGTTTCCTGTCAGATTTCTGTTCACAAATTATAAAAATGCAGTTAGTGACAGTACAGTTTTCTGTATTCATGATATAGTTCACTCATCATTTTAAAATTTTAAGCTACTCTGATGTAAGAAATATTGCTTAAAGTTTATTTTGAATATTGAGATTATAGTTCCTTAATAGTCACATTTAAGGAACATAGCTCAACCTAACCTAACCTGAGCCACCATGTCCAGTTGATAGTTATTCAATCTATAGTATCCAGCTTGGTTAGTGCCAACTGAAAGAAGATAAACGTATGTCTTCCACTGTCTTGGGTTAGAGTTCTCTCGTTGAGGGTACACTCGGTTACACTTTTCTATCTTGTTTCTCTTCCTTTTGTTTTTTTAAAGGGTTTATAGTTTATATAGGAAATATCTAATTTAATGTTACTGTTTTTAAAATATTTTATTTTGTTTATTCCTTGATTCTCTTGTTATTTATTCATTTGCTTCTGTCCTTTCCTCACTGGGCTGTATTTCCCTGTTGGAGTTCTTGGGCTTATATCATCTTGCTTTTCCGATTAGGGTTGTAGCTTAGCTTGTAATAATAATAATAATAATAATAATAATAATAATAAAAGTAAGTCTGCCATCTATCTACTTTAACTATGAAAGAAAGAGCCAGCTCTGTAAGAGTCGAACATGACTCATTTGGGCTGGTAAATCTCCGAATAATTTGAGAGAAAGGAGATAACAGAATTTCTTAGGTACTTCCATTTCATTTTGTGAATGAATTGACCAATTATAGTTTTCCTTTTATTTTGAGAGTTAAATTTCCATTTCATTTTATAAATAAATTGACCAATTATAATTTTCCTTTTACTTTAAGAGTTTAGTATTTGATAACTTCCTCAAAACACATACATCTTTCTAACCAAGCTAAACCTTTCGTTACTTTTTTCAGATTTCAACTTTTTATACGCTGGTAATGTTCCCTCAGTACATGTATACATATGTACTTTTTCTAGACAGTCTCTTAGTTCATACTTCCCATCCCTGTAATAGTCCTATAACATATGCACAGTCACATACAGAGAGATTTGAAAACATAATCACATTTTAATGCTGTCAACGGGGGGGATTATCAGCTGATTAATTGGTAATTTCTTTAACGTGTAATGATAATGTTTCAAAAAGAACTATTTTTTTAAATTCTGTGAAGCCTTGAGGAAAATTATTTACGTATTTCAAATTATTTTTTTATATTATTAAAGGTTTTATCTTTCAATATCTGTTCGTTTGGAGAAGCTAAATATTTTTGTATTTCAAAAATTCTCACCAGCATAGGCTTTTTACCAGTATGTAATTCCATCACTTAACCGATGTAGTAATGATGAAGTCACGTAGAAAATGTAATTCGTAGAAAATGTAATTCAAAACAGGTATCAACAGCAAATAATAAAATAAAGAAATGTAAATGTATTTTTTCTGTTATAGTTGGAGCTCAGTTTGTCCAGGGATGCTGTCTTTGATTTTTGGACGTCAATAAGATATTGTATATTCAATATATATATATATATATATATATATATGTATATATATATATATATATATATATATATATATATATATATATATATATATATATATATATATATAAAGTTGAATTTATTGCGTGGTTGGTTGACATATGAGTAATTCCGAACACTAGTCAGCAAACAACCATAAACAAATGATACTTTTCGGTAGCATACAATAACATCAGACATTAGTTTACAATTGAACAGAATACAGTATAAAACGTTACTATTCTTCACGCAAAAAGAAACAAGAACCATAAGCCAAGCGTAATGCAAAAGATAAATCATTACAGTAGTTACAAATGTATTGCTTTTAATTCATGTGGACTTCCTATTCTAATATAAACCTGGATTATTTTTTCACCAGACAGAGATAAAAACTTCAGAATATATATTCTTAGCTTTCACAATGTGTAAGATCAGTTCGTTAATAAGATATTCTTATTTGCTTGGTTCTGAGCTACATAAATTATTTTTCCTGGAATCGATATACTGTAGATGTGAAAAAATATCCTCAATACTGTTTATATTTTCTGTAAGATTTAATTTCCTACAGGAAATTGGACTTAATTCTTTATATATCATCTAAGTCTTTTATTTCACTTCCAATAGGTATTTCTACCACATGAGATCTTGACGTAACACTTCTGTTTAACAGATCGTTCATTAGGCTTTTAGACCAATCCCTAGTAAAGAGTCTGAAAGCTTCTGTACTTGAGTCTTGATCCTAATCTTCTTCAATTACTCATCCTTCTTTTAACAAAGATTGATTATCAAATCTAAGCTATACAAATTACGTTTTTACCCTGGATATTAGATATGATCTTTCTCCCACAAATTATTTCATTAGGGCTTATGAGTCAATCCTCTTATTTGATGATGTGCTGTGTTTGCAAAGTAGTGTCATTTAAGCATCCTTTCCTGACTATTATATTATTATATTTGCTTTTGAGAAGTTAATTTATATTGCAGACCATTCTTTAAGCAAAACAATTACTCTGTGGGTATAAGGCAATAGGGACTGATACTGATATGGTATATATGGCAAACACAATTTTAATAAATTTAATCATCTACAAGTTGGTGTTTTTACTTCATAAACAAAACGTATTTAATTTTCTATAGTTATATACTAATAATATGTAAGAAAGTCCATATATCCGAAAATAAATACCTTGAAAGTATCTCATATAGCTGTGATAGAACATTGTGAGAAAGTCTAACTCTAGGCTACTGCCTATTGCTCTCAGCATTTTGCAAGCGTATTGCACAATCACCAATGGTTGTCTTTATGTCAAACATCATAATAGAACTGTACTGTCATTCACTCTGCGCTAAAAGTGCTCTAAATATTTTACCTAGATACTTCAGGAATGAAAAGTTTTCGGATTATTTTTGGAAAAATATATCTTAGATTAATGAAAATGAGTAAATACGCCCAAAGTCCTCTATAACATCATATCTATCACGGAGACAATTTGTGCGGCAAAATATTAAGAAATAAAGGCATATGACGAATTTAGAAACCCGACCCACTCGGTTTATAAAAATATGGATGGTATATACCTTAGATTTGACCTTGACCTTCTTATATTTGGATGAATATTTTTTAAATTAACGAAAATTAGTAAATTCAACCAAATTCATCTATGACATCCTATTTGTCATTAAAACTTGACTTATATGTTATCTCTGGAAGTGCAAAAACAAATAAGCTGTTTTTCTCAGTTTCACTTTTTTCCATTCAAATGCTTGTAACTTTCTTGCTGGGAAATAAATTTCAATACTAGATATACCACTAAAAAAACTGCTATTTTTTCTTGGAAATAGACTTTTCATGAATGAAAATAAATCCAAGGAGTTAAGAGTTTAACTTTTTTAACAAAAATTAAAATATTCATATAATTTTTTTGCTTTCATATTGTTAAAAAAATAGATCCAAGAGATATTTTTCCTTGTTATATGCTTGTTATGTCAGCAAGTTTTATTACAATAGCTTCAGAAATAAATTACTCGAATCCATTTGATTTTTTTCTTCAATCTAATTGAAACTAACCAACCAATCGCCACGGAATTTCTTCAGAATGACAACCTTATACACACACACACACACACATATATATATATATATATATATATATATATATATGCATGTGTGTATATATATATATATATATATATATATATATATATATATATATATATATATATATATATATACTGTATAAAAGTTATCAAATTCTAATAGGAAATTCATATATGGCGGTTACCAACATTAAAGCCATCTTTAACTAATAATCTCTTAATGGCTTTGTAGTTTGTATGGTAACTTTAAATGAGCTGTTCATCCACTTATCATCTGTTCACACAACATAGATCACTTGCCAACTGTCTGAGTAGCCAATCATAGCCTTTATAAGGGATACACGCACATATCTAGACCATATGATTTGGCTTGCTCTAATAATATCTTAGGACCATCCGATGGTTGTGCGCTAGACAAATAAAAAGCTAACACATATATCTACCTGTTTACCAGATGATACTTTATTTCTATATCATAAGGATAAATGTATAACTACATTCTTTGCAAACAAGATGGTGCTTTACTATATTGCTTTAAAATGATATTCTACATTGGCTTATGAGCACTAGATATAATCAAAGATTTAACAAATAGCTGTATATATGTGCAAAGTATTTCAACAGCTAGAAACAACATTTAATGACTCTCTCTCTCTCTCCTCTCTCTCTCTCTCTCTCTCTCTCTCTCTCTCTCTCTCTCTCTCTCTCTCTCTCTGCAGAGTTTAAGGCTTTAGATGCTAATAATGCTAGGTCACTGCCCTAGACCAACAGAGCTCCTATACCTATCAGAGTCAGTAAGGGATTCATATTCCTTCCTATGGGTTTGTTAGGGTCAAAATATCTGTCATATCTTCTGATGTTCACTCTCCCAGCTCAAGTCCTCATCAGGCTTAGGTAGATACTTAGCATCCTTAAATTACTAGTCTCGCCGAACAAATGAATATTAATTAGACTTAAATACTTAAATACTTAATAACACTAAAAAACCTCTAAAATTCTGACTTATTATTCGAAACAGAGCATTTATAAAAATTAATTTTTTTCTTTTTATCTGGTAAAATATGGCCTACAGTGCAGGCCTTTGAGAGAGAATGTTAGGCTCCTCACACTAGAAAACTAGATAAGACCTTATTTCTCTGCAGACTTCACTGACCTATGGAGGGCATTCCATTCTTTTATCTT
>NC_090740.1:42190705-42206199 GCF_036898095.1 Palaemon carinicauda
ATATATATATATATATATATATATATATATATATATATATATATATATATATATATATATATATATATATATATATGGATAAATTTGGAGCATGCACAAGAAACGTCAGAGGAGACATGTTTGTAGATTTTTGCTGAAAATAAAAAAAACAATCTTAAAATCATATACTTTTTTTTTCTTTTTATAAAAATGGATCATAGAAAATGGACATGGAGAAGTTAATATGGTGAAGCTAAAAACGAAAACGATTTTATTCTCAGTAGAAAAAAAAAGTTAATTTAGTTGAAGATGTAACAGTGTTAAAGACGTTAATGTCAACCGACCATAGAATGGTGAGAAGCAAAGTTTTTTTTTTTTAAATCTAAGGAAAAAAAGAAAAATAATTTTAAGAAAGAAAATAAACACTCCGGTAATAAGAGAAAAATCTCATAAGTTTAGTTTAGCAATAGAAATAAATATTCACAGATGAATGATGAAATAGAAGCGAGTAAGGAAGAAATGGGCAGTAATTTAACAAATTGTGTATTGGAATCAGCAAAAGAGATAGATTGGAAAATTCGTAAACTGTCGGAGAACACCAAAAATCTAATAAAGAAAAGATAGGAGATGAGTAAAAGCCAAGTGAGATAAAATACAATAAGCAGAACTATCCAAAATAACAAACTATAAACCCAAGACATTAGTAAACACAATCAGACTAAATTTGATAAAACACTAAAGCAAGAAAGAAGCATCAAATTGATGAAAAGAAGACTTGGAATAGGACACCAACATATATTTGCTTTAAATGATGAAAAAGATGTAGTACTAAAAATTGCAAAGGATTTCTATGCAATAGTTTACTGTATATCATAAGAAATAACTTTGCCATTAGAAATAAGTAAACACTTGAGCCGGTACCGAAAGTAACAGTAGAAATAACAAAGAAGAAGAAAAAAAAAAACATTAAAAGGCACGAAAAGAGGCAAAGCAGCCGGAGAAGATGGACTAACAATTGATTTAATAATAGATGGAGGAGATCTCTCATAGTAGTAAAACTCGTTATACTTTACACGAAACGTCTGCAAGAGTGCTCTATACCTACAGCTTTAAAACACATTATCATTATATTAATTCACAAAAATAGACACAAAAGCCGGAAAATTGCCATCAAATTAGTTTACTCTTAATAATATGTAAAATATTTATAAAGATCATATTAGGCGGAATAGAAAGACAGCTGTTCTTTAATCAACCAAGAGAGCAGGCAGGCTTTAGAAGTGGTACTTAACAACTGACCATATCCATGTAATTAACCAGCTAATGAAAAGATCAACAGAGTATGACAAACCACTGTGTATGGCATTTATAGACTATGAGAAAGCTTTATATTCTGTCAAAACTTCAGCAGTAATGAAAGCACTTAAAAAAAAAATTAATGGATGAATCTTATGTTAGAACACTTGACGATGCCTATACAACAATTCTAAAGCTACATATAGTGAGAAAATTCTGATTGAGAAAGGCCCCATCTCTCCTAAATTATTTACAGCATGTTTGGAAGTTTTTAAGAATTTAGATTAGGAAAATGTAGGAATTAACATTAATGGGAAATATCTTAACATGAGATTTGAAGATGTCATAGTTCACTTAAGAATCATGGGAGGAAAAACAAAAGGTGATGGAATCTTTGAATAGAGCAAGGAGAAATGAAGGACTGAAAATGAATGTGAGTAAACCTAAGGTAGTGATCAATGAAAATGCAGTGAAAACAAATAAGTCTTAAGAACAAACCTCTAGAGATTATTAATGAAGATACAGTATATACTTAGACAGTAAGTGCTTCCCCAGGACATGAGACCAAAATTAAAAGAAAGATAAGCATAAGATGGAGAACTTATTGTAAACAAAATGAGAATGAAGTATAAAATGCCAATTTCTCTAAAAAGAAAAGTATGCCCATACAGTACACTGATTTCACTAATCAGATATATAGCTTGATTTTTATATGTAGTTTCAGGCGATTTGATTTCCAAATTTTACTTAACCTAGCCATTATCTGATTTGATTTTTATTTAATCTTTCATTAAACTCCAATGCTAAAGATCCTGTATTAAAGAGCATAGCTCCTAAATATTCAAATGATTCTACCTCATTAATCCTTTCTCCTTCCAATGATATTTCATCTTCCATTGCATATTCCGTTCTCATCATCTCAGTCTTTCCTCTATTTATCTTGAGGCCAACCTCATGTCACATTTCATGCATTTATGTGTGTGTGTGTGTGTATTTCAAGGTATCCTGATGATCTTTTTCTTCTTCCTCTTGAAAATGGTAAGCTCATTAAAAGTACTGGCGCTATTGTAATAGGGTAATGACTACATTGTAAGCACCATTGATTATTACTACTGCTAATGATAATTGCCATAAAATCTATCAACATTGCCTACCACCAGCATGTAATAACACCATAATTTTTTTTTTTTTTTTAGGGAGAGACCAGGACAGAGAGGGAGGGGGGGGGGGTGGCCAAGGATTGTTGATGATGGGGTGTGAAGGTGGGTGTTGCTGCTGTTACAGGGAGATTGTGGGGAATGGGGGCAAGGGAGTTTGGAGAGACGGTGGGTTGAAGGGATATGGTGGTTGGGGGAGAGGAGAGGCGAGTCCATGGAGTAAAAGAGAGGCGGCAGTTGCTGCTGTTTGTCAGTTGAGTCAGTCAGTGTACGAGAACCCGCGGTGAGGGGTGGTAGTGTAACTGTCGGTCGTCCCGTTGGTTCCAACACTGGTTTTATGTATAATTTTCACCCGATTGGCGTTCTTCTTTAAAGAAAAACAAGAAACGTTATCTTTCATATTCTTTCCTTGTGTTTATTCTATCGCAAGTGACCTGTAATAGTATCATTCCCTTTCCGCCGTGGTTCATTTTTCGAAACCTAAGTTTTTCCCATAAGAAAACTAACGAAGGAATTAGGATTATGCCGGTATTTTGAGATCTTCATTCCATTTCCTCCAGTAATCTTCTCAATCCCTTCCTACGAAATACTTCAGTGTAGTGTCCGGCATCGCATCGAACCTGACAGGTGGGTAAATTCAAAATTTTAAAATATAATGATACTAACTTGTGGTTAGACGATGTCTGTCTGGAGGACTTGATGCACACAGACACACACACATCTGTCTACCGTTCCTTTGCCACATGGCTGTAACCTATTGCATTAGAGGGATTTTCAGTCCATCCCCATCTGGTGTGACCTGCTTCTATACGGTAGCTGACCAGCCAACGCAAGAGGATGGTTTTGAGACCTGCCGTGCCGTAAACCAGTGATATTTCAAACCGAACCACGCCTTTGTTTCTTTTTCTTTCCGGTGAAGAGGCTACAGTACCTTTCGCCTCCCGCACCATTTGGGAAACTGTGCAGATGTTATGCACAACAGTACAATCGTCCGGCGGTGGGAGGGATGTACAAGTGAAGACTTCGTGTATTTATTTTACCCTTGTATGTATTTTTGTTATATTTTTGCCAACCCCTTAAAAATCCTTATGTTGCAGTTCAATGCAAGTCTTTAGTAATTTTGTCAATTTGGTCATTATTTTGCGTTTGAATCTACTTTTCACATAGAGAAATTACTTTTTGAATATAGTTAACTAAGTTGAATAGCGTTGGCACAGATCAATATAAAGCTGAATTACTCTTTGAGAAAATCCTTAACTAGAATTTCATATGGTAATTTTAATAACGAATATTAAGTGTTTATATATGGAGTAAATACAAATTTAAAAGTAGGCTTTGGGGTCCTTGGATTTTGGAAGCTATATTGCATGCCTGTAGAAGGACTGTATGTCGAGGCTATTTTGTAAGACTGGTTTTCAAGAACTCTTTGAGACCACTAGACGGAGATGAACCTTAAGGTGGGACAGATAACTCCGTTGTTGCCACAATTTTGTAAAGTAATTCCTTTTTTTTTTTAACTGGTAGATGTAGAATGCTTGTTTTTTTGGGTTGATACTTTTGTCATTTATGACATGCGTAGATATGCTTTTTGAAGATATTTGCAAACTAGTAAATTATCTTTCTCGACATTCCCAGTGCAAAAATTTTGCAAGATCAAAGTAACTGGCAGTTTTCGGGGCAAGTCCTTTTTGTAATGCTAGATAGCTCAATATTTCTGTTCTTCAATGTTTCGTTATGTTCGTCCTGCCATACTCCGATAGCATTGTTGATGAATCTCTTTTTAAGACCTCATGATTTTGTTTGAAATAAAAGTTATCATACAAATTAATTTAATTGGATTCCTTTGACGTCTATTTTAAACGTTCCTTGAAAATTTTTGTTTCGTTTTTATAGAGGAAGAGAAAAAGCCGTGAAGGGTTAAGCAACTGTTGTACTAATCTTTTTACAAATAAATAAGCTTGCAATTGTTAAATTGAAAACTACTGTCTTGCTAGGAGTTAATCTGCAATGCAGCCAGTAAATGTTGGGTGTGTCCCGTCCTTGCATTTGAACGCATGCTGCAAGTATGGCAGACACATATCAGGTTATAATTCCATTATCATTGGCGTGTATACCCAGGACTAATTTATATTGTAAACACCAAAGATTTTGCTTTTATTGAAACATTTGATCTTGATAACTAATTGTATATTCTCGGAATCCTTTGTCTAATTTTATTGATGTAGCGTATGGTTTACCATATGGTGTAGTACGATACTAGCGTAATTATAGTGATTATTTTTGTTTATTTTACACGACATTAATTTCGTGCACACTCATTATTGTGTAAATTTTTGCAGACAGTTGTGTTGAAAACATATATATTATACAGTCTGTGTTCCTTAGATGTAGCAAACTGTTAAGGTAGTCCGGTGCAGTTTTAGATTGGCGCGTGTTAGGAACATTTTAGTTGTAACCTACGTTACCGAGATTGATTGATGACGGCGACTGCACTCTTTAAATTTACCTAAGGACAATTAGGTTTTCATTATACTCTCTCTCTCTCTCTCTCTCTCTCTCTCTCTCTTCTCTCTCTCTCTCTCTCTCTCTCTCTCTCTCTCTCTATATATATATATATATATATATATATTTAATACAGTATATATATAATATATATACAGTATATATATATATATATATATATATATATATATATATATATATATAGATATATACAGTATATATATAAATATATATATATATATAAATATATATATAAATATATATATATAAATATATATATATATATATATACTATATATATATATATATATATATATATATATATCTCTAGACGTACCACTCTGATATTTGATGATTACGTTTACACTGTTGCTTAGTGATGCGACTGCAGTAAACTTTTTTTTTTTTTTAATTCTCGCTATCTTTACATTGGCTCTGTTATATGTGAGGCTTGTGAAGGAGATTAGCGCTTATTCTATTATTAGTTTGAAAAGAATGGCTGATTAGCTGTCGTATCATTCTGCCGAGCAGATAAGTGAGACACATGTCAGACTTATTCGATTCCTTGGTTTTAAGTAGATTATTGTTGAGGTGAAAGTATTGACGTGTTATCTAATCATTATGTTATTATTGTTGTCTATTAAGAGATTATTATTCCTTGCAAATTTCTATGGATTTTGTTGAGATTTTCTAGTAAGGATGATTTTCTCTCTCTCTCTCTCTCTCTCTCTCTCTCTCTCTCTCTCTCTCTCTCTCTCTCTCTCTCTCTCTCTCTCTCTCTCTCTCTCTCATATATAGGCCTATATACGTATATATATATATACTAAGCGTCAAATAAGTTTTTTCTTATATATATATATATATATATATATACTAAGCGTCAAATAAGTTTTTTCTTATATATATATATATATATATATATATATATATATATCGATGTGTGTGTATTTATATTCTATACTAGTCGTCAAATAAGTTTTCTCTTTACACTATATATATACAGTATATATATATATATATATATATAGAGAGAGAGAGAGAGAGAGAGAGAGAGAGAGAGAGAGAGAGAGAGAGAGAGCTAAGTTTAAAAACTTCATTGTGGAGTAAGCTAGCAATTAGTCTATTGACATCGTCAATACATGAACGTACTAACTCCAATCAAGGTTTCATTTCTCGTTTCGAGGCTTCACATATTTATATAGTCTATAGCTATAAACCTAGTTTGTTCTTTTTATGCGTTTGTGTAGTTTATTTAACTCCAGCAGTAGCTTTGCATTGAGATTATTGGTGTTATTATTTTAACTTTTGGAATTATCAGTCAGTATTGTAGCTGTAGAAATTTGGTATATGGTTTTGAATTTTGACTAATTGATTCGTTCTGTATTGACATAGGCCTATGTATACGATTTTTTTTCTAGGCCCCAGGCGAGGAATCACTGTAGACCCTATATATATAGAAGCATAGGTTGTTAGTTTTCAAGAAACTAACTCATCTATGAAGAGAATTTTGTAATTCCATGATAGTAATATCAATAATAGATGCTTATGCTAATCTTTAACTAGGAATCTAAGTTCTCCGAAAAGGTCATTTTCCCTTTCTATATTTAATTACATAAAACTCGTCATATAAGTGCGTGTGATAGATATGAACTTGTGCACCAATGAAAAAATTGTTAATATTCATTGCATATGTCATCCAATGATTGTTGATTTTGGAGAAGTGGCTTTTTATTGATATGTCGAAGCTAACTGCCCCGCCTTCACTTGGTACCTTCACTGGCTAGTCTTACACCTCCTGCTGGACTTTCACTGTTCTCACTCTTTTGGCCTCTCTTAACTACGTTTGTGTGTGTGTGCATATGAGAGTTCTAGTCAGCAAGTCTGTTCCTGAAAGTGTTCTTCTATTATCATATAAATTTTGTACATATGTTTTTCTGTTCCAGTTTTAGAATAGGCGACACACACACACACACACACACACACAGAGAGAGAGAGAGAGAGAGAGAGAGAGAGAGAGAGAGAGAGAGAGAGAGAGAGAGAGAGAGAGATGGGGTTAGGTGGGTGAGAGGTGACAGGGTTGGGCTAGTCCTGGAGCAGTCATTGTTTACATGGCACGGTATCCATGAGAACTTCAGCTTATGAGCTATTGCTACACAAAGACCCGTATTTACATCCAGTTCATTGTCGATTGACAAGGTTTTAAAGTTATGGAATATATGTCAATGAAATTGGGATTTCTGAATGTCGCTTATCAGCTTCAGTTTTACACGTAAGCTACTGCTTGCAGAATGCAGTAGTGTCATGTTGAAAAGGAGTGCAGTACTAGGCGTAGTATCTGTTCGCAGTGAAGGAATATTAGGATTGACATTTAACATGTAAATAGTAAGTATATTTATTAATAGACTAATTATGTGAATTGAATATATATATATATATATATATATATATATATATATATATATATATATATATATATATATATATATATATATATATATAGTATATATATATATATATTGCACATAAGATTAGGTAAAAGTGGAAACCGTTATTCGTTTTTTAACATTTTATCGTTCAGTTGTTATTTTAGTACTTATTGAAATGAGTGGAAAGTCTTAATATTTCTGTCAGACACTCATTGTCTATTCCCAACCCTCCTCCCAATTGTAGTTTTGTCGCTATGGAGAAAATGCAGTGCCTGTCACAATCTATTGATATAGTGCCGTAAGGAACACGATAGATAATCTGTTTACTTGTAACATAATCTGTTTACTTGTAACAATTATCTAAATCTATTTTAAACGCATACATATACTGTTTGTATATATATATATATATATATATATATATATATATATATATATATAGTATATAAAATATAGATGTATATATGTACAGTATATATATATATATATATATATATATATAATATATATATATATATATATAGTGTGTGTGTGTATGTATATAGCAGTTAGTGTGTGTGTGTATGTATATAGCAGTGAGAGATCATAACCTCATCATTCAACTAACCATTATATCCTCTTAAGCCTATTGACGCAAATGGCCTCAGTTAGATTTCGCCAGTCGTCTGTTATCTTGAGCTTTTAAATCAATACTTCATTCATCGTCTCCCGCTTTACACTTCATAGTCCTCAGCCATGTTGGCCTGGGTCGTCCAACTCTTCTAGTGCCATTCCAATAATACCTGCTGAAAATATATGCATCTCCCTGGACACCATCGCCATTATAGTGTTAACAAAGAATTCAAAATGTTGCCTTAAACCTCCAAATAATGAAAAATTACATTAAATTTCTCATAATTTTTTATGGTCTGTTTAGGTGTAAATTCTCTTGCCTATTTTATGAACGATTTTTACTGGGTGCACACTAGTTTAAGGATCGCTCGTGAGCGACGATGTCTAGAGGCGGGTCAATTCTCCAGAGACCAACCGCATAGAAGTGCTAGGCGTATCCTTCTCTCATGCTAGGATCAGGGAAGGCTAAGCAGTGGCTATCGGATGAAAACTTTATAGATGGATTTCCTGTTCATATCTCTTCCCTAGTCAGTTACTGTCATTAAAATTAGTTGAGGTTCAATAATTGAAATACAGTACTTTAGTTTTACGTGTTAGTGCCAAAAGTATGATAAGTACAAATAAAAAGCCAAATGCGGAAAGTGAAACAGCCAGTGTGCGCGCGCGCACACACACACACACGCTATATATATATATATATATATATATATATATATATATATATAGATATATATATATATATATATATATATATATATAGATAGATAGATAGATAAGATAGATAGATAATGTGTGTGTGTGTAGATATAGGTATGTATTTGCATATATATTCCTTTGTCGTTTCTTGGTGGCCAAGTGTGCAACCTAAAGTCGAAGTTACTTAGCCTATGTAGATTTCAAAATTGACTTTAAAATAAAAAGTTTTATGCTCTTGTAATAAGAAATATTGTTATTGTTTAAGAGTGCTAGGTCTTGAAAGGTCAAATTCTCTATACTTTTCAAAAAGTTAATTTGTATGTGAATAAAGTGGGTTTATGGCAAGTAGCTTAATCCGGTAGACAAAGTACCTCGGTGGTCAATCTCTCTCATGACTTACTCTATTATTTTCCGTTCAGGTAATCTTTATTCTTGATCGTGTCAGAGGGTGGTCGGAGCCCCTCTTTGTCTCAGGTTAAGGTTAACTCAATTTTCTTTGTTGGTAAACTGTAGAACTTCCCTATCAGTACTTTACATCAGACTCTGTATCTACACCTGCCCACCACGTCAATATCAGGGTTAGAAATTTCTTTGGTGTCGGCCGTGTTTAGTGGTGCTATAGATTGTTTAACCTCCTTCGATGCTATCTGCAAGTTTACTTCTGTTCCTTGCCTTTGGTACTATGGAAACGGGGAATACGAATCTTAGATATGCAATGTAGCCATATTAATCATGTACTGTACAAGTCTGCACGTAGGCCTATATTGATGAAGCCGTTGCTTTTTGTAACATCCTTTTTTTTTCTGTCTTGGGGGTGACCTTTTTTTTTTCTTTTTTTTTGAATCCCGTTCCTGTTTTATCGAGTTCATTTGAATATTTTAGCAGCGCTACTGAACTTTAGAATCAGGGGTCATTAGTTATTTACCTTCAGTTACCTGTTTTTTGTCTAGTTACATCCGCCAACGAAGTTGAAAGCTGGTTATGTTTGCGTGTTTCTTTGTTTTTTGTGTTTGTTTTTAAACAGCTTCCTGGCCACAATTTTAATTGTCATAAAACTTGCAGTAATTAATCGTTATGTAAAAAAAAACTGGAAAATGTTAAAACTTCGAAGGTCAAGGTCAAGCAAAATGTCCAATTCACGTAATCAGCCGTAAGTTTGGACAACGTTGTCACATACTTCAAACTTAGTTCATATTCGTGTGTATGAAAATCCACTCCAATTAATACATGTTAAGTTCAATGTCGAGCGATAAGCTGCCGCGGCGGAGGTCTGCACTTTACTGAGTGCCCCTCTATTTTCATAAGATTTTGGTCTTGCCTAGAGAAAAATTTAAACATTGCAATGATAATTCTAGCTTTCGTCATACTTAAGATGTGTGTAACGAGAATGTCAATACGAAAAATTCTAACATTGTGGAAAGGGCAATATAAAAAAAGTCACTAAAGTCACACTGTCATATCCCAACACGATAGCAATTATTCATTTTCTACAATTTCATAAATTTATAATATCCTATACGAGTATTTCTTTCACCACAATAAAGGAAGCTTGGTTTTCTGTTATTTCTGTTGCATTGACTAAAACATAATAAATGTACTTCTGCTTTCTTTCACAATGTTACTGACTTCTTCAATGTGTAACCTTGAGCTTTCTTTTAATTCCGCCGTATTGTGTTTGTGATAGAAAGTCAAGGACGAATGAACTGGAAGGTTTTTTATAAATTACCTACCCACACAAACTGGTTGGAAATATTATGTTCTGTGGTGTAAAGAAATACGCTAAATGAAGTTATTTTATTACTAACAGTGATGTAATGTTAATGATAATCAGTAAAGTAACAAAGGGGTTAGAACAACATTTTCTAATCTTTCCTTAGGATAATGTTCTAGTTTCAAGTTTCCTGTCCTGACGTCACTTCCTACCCCAATCTGTGTCAGTAGAGGCGAGTTGAAAAACTTGTTATCAGAGAAGGTTATACTGTCCAAACATCTATGCAAATAGTTTTTCACTATGTTGATACCATTCCGTACGCTCGTTACTAATTACTATAAATTATTCTTAAGGATATTTTCCTACTCGTGTGTAATACTGTGTCGTTTTCTATGTAGTATTCCACGTTATGCGATTGATAGTTATCGATCATTGCCATTTCATAATAGGGTTATGGCAGTCCGGTGTTTATGCGTATCCCTAGCAACACATACGGGCGTAGGTCTACAGTGTATTACAGTGACCTACACAGGAAAGAAGGCTTTCTCTTTTTTGTGTTGCTAATCTGATAATCATGAGATGTATATATATATATATATATATATATATATATGCATATACAGTATATATATATATATATATATATATATACATATATATATACATATATACATATATATATATATATATATATATATATATATATATATATATATATGTATGTATATATATATATACATACATATATATATATATACATATATATATATATATATATATATATATATATATATATATATATTATATATATATATATATATATATATATATATATATATATATATATTACCATCAGGCATGACAGCAGGACAAAGGCCTTAGACATGTCTTCCACTCTCATCATTGTTCATTCTGTGCCAGTCTATACCCGCAAATTTTATTAGCTCGTGAATACATAGGTCTTCTCTTCCTCCCCCTGCATCGATTGCAATCTATAGGGACTCATTCTATTGTCCGTCATTCTCATTGTATGTCCTGTCCATTTCTTTTTCCTATGTTGTTAGAATACTTTAGTTTGCTCGCGTATCCATGTTCGCTCTTTTTTTCGGTCTCTTAGTGTTATTCCCATCATTATTTTTATTTCCAAAACTTTGAGTTTTAATTAACTTATGTTGTAAGGCTCAAGTTTTTGAAACGCAAGTCAATACTGGTAGGACCATCTGATTAGATACTTTTCTTTTTCTGCGAAAATGGGTTTTTTACTTGTACTGTAATCCCAGTTTACCAAATGCTGTCCATCTCATATATATATATATATATATATATATATATATATATATATATATATATATATATATATGTATATATATATGTGTGTGTGTATATGTATGTATGTATATATGTTATTATGCTATGCACATAATTGTACACATTATGCACATGTATACAGAATATAGCATACATACCGTATGTATATATATATAAAGTATATATATATATGTACATATATATATACAGAGAGAGAGAGAGAGAGAGAGAGAGAGAGAGAGAGAGAGAGAGAGAGAGAGAGAGAGAGAAGAGAGAGAGAGAGAGAGAGAGAGAGATGAAGGGTAGGAGATGGACGTTCGTTCATTTTTATCTTAGGCACGTGTAACTACAAACTGCTCATAAAATTGTATATATCAAACCACTCTGTTGTCCTTGGCTGAAATTCGTGGAGGCGTAGACAGGTCTATTGAGACCTCGCCGTTGACCCACATTGGCCCAAGGTTCAGGTGGGATAGCTCGTCTTTGATGAATACCAGTGAGCCTTCTGGGGGGACTTCGTGTATTGTCTCCATATTTGGCATGTTTGGCATGGTGTCAGGAGAACGAAGGGCATGCCTTTCCGAGGAATGACTTAAGGGGGAGGGGGGGATTAGGTGCTCGGGATGCCCTACTTCGGCAGTGGGTCATTTTACAGGGTCATGTCAGAGAAGACTTGACTTCCTGCAGAGGGGAAGTTGTCTGTTGCAGGGCTTGTCTGGTAATGTTGTTTTGCGGGAAATGTACCTTGAGTGTAGGATTCTCTCTCTCTCTCTCTCTCTCTCTCTCTCTCTCTCTCTCTCCTCTCCTCTCTCTCTCTCTCTCTCTCTCTCTCTCTCTCTCTCTCTCTTAGCTTGGCCTCAGATAGGGGAGAGGGAATATTCATACTCTAGTGCGAGGGGATGCCTGTGTGCATATCTATCTAAATATCAGTCATTTTGACGTGTCACGTACACTAGTCTCTCTCTCTCTCTCTCTTCTCTCTCTCTCTCTCTCTCTCTCTCTCCTCTCTCTCTCTCTCTCATGATAAGCTTGGTCTTTCAGGGAGGGAAGAGGGAATATTCATACCCTAGTGTGAGGGGATGCCTGTGTGCATATCTACATATCAGTAATTTTGACGTGTCACGTACACTAGTCAAAAGTGGCTTGACTGCGTTGATGCAGGTGGGGTGGGCAGGGGACTCATTACACAAGTGCATAGTTAAGATTCGTATGCTGTTCCCACCTGCACGTGACAGTACTCCCAATTAAAGGGATTCCATCAATTCAATGAGAGAGAGAGAGAGAGAGAGAGAGAGAGAGAGAGAGAGAGAGAGAGAGAGAGAGAGAGAGAGAGAGAGAGAGAGATTGCACATTACTTCTAAAGGTAATGGGATCTTATCTGTAGTATGGATCCTGCAGAATATGACAATAACAAGTGATAGGCGATAGCAGTGAGAAAGAAAAGTTTTGCAGATCAGGTTTTTATACTTGGTAAGAGTCCAATTTATTTGTAAAAAAAAAAAATTGCATTTCATATCTTTTGGGTGCATTTTCTTCAAATGCCAAGTTCTATCAACGATATGAAAATAACATGTATAATTGTAATTGCACAGATGTAGATATGAAGTTATGTAATACGTTTTCTCTCTCTCTCTCTCTCTCTCTCTCTCTCTCTCTCTCTCTCTCTCTCTCTCTCTCTCTCTCTCTCTCTCTCTCTCTCTCTCTCTCGACAATTCGACAGAGCTAAATGTACTGTAGTTTGATCACAAAAAGTTGAAAGTTCAGAGCCCTTTTGTTTTTTAATGTCAAACTAGTTTTGTAGCGTAACATATTTCGAAATGCCCCAAAAAATAGAGAATTTGTATGTTAAGTAAACGTAGCTAAGATTTGTCCGTGGTTGTAATTTAAGTTTGAATGGCCAGATAGCAATATATAATTGTTTATTCTGTTTTAACTACAGATTAAAAAGAACACTTTTTAACACTTCCTCTTAAGTTTCAACGCGACACTTTCTCTTTAACCCAGTGAAAATTGCACCGCATCCGTCATGGAACTTCGTAAAAAATTGTATATTGTACCATTTTTTGCTATAAGATTAAATTGGATGAATCTCTCCATTGTTATTTTTTGAGTCTGTTGATACGGTTACATTTCGTCTTAAACAAAAACTCGTTTCCGCTTGATAACAATTCTGGTCACGAAGTGCGAAAAAAAAACTATCTTTCCTTTTGTTGCTAAGGTATTCGACCCAATGCCTCGACTGAAATCAAAATAAAACAGATGTTCAAGGAAAAAGATCTTGTGGGTAGAAGGGTTTTATTTTTTGAAGAGCTTATTGACATCCCTTGCTTTGTCTTAATAACTTCGCTTTCGGAAGTTTTTGAAGTTAAATTGGATATGCTCGTAGGTTAGTAACTCTAAAAGAACATTGCTCTAAGTGAGTTTCCTGTCTACATTATGTCGTTCATGAATGGTAGAGGCAAGGAACAGCGACAATAACCTAAAGATTGATCATATACAGTATACATATGATCAGTTCCCAAGGTAGGGCCAGGGAGAGCCAGGTAATGACTGCTGATGACTCAGCAGGTTAGACTTATAGCTCCCCAAAACTACCTCACCGTTCTTGTGAGCTAAGGGTGGGAAGTTTTGTGGTGCCTACGGGTCCACCTGCTGAGTCATCAGTAGCCATTGCCTGGCTCTCCTGTCCCTACCTTGGGAACTGATCATTTGAAACTATCAAGTGTGAGCAGGTCTCAACCCCTGTCCAGCAGATCGCCAAGCAGGGCCGTTTACAATTGGCTACGACGACGTTTTAACAAGAACGTGGCTAGAGAGAGAGAGAGAGAGAGAGAGAGAGAGAGAGAGAGAGAGAGAGAGAGAAATTGATGTTCTTGGTGTTGGGCCTGTGATGGGTTGTATACCTGAAGTGATAAGTGATTCAGTCGAGGTACTTAGAGTCCTTGTCCGGGGGACTCGTGTTGGTTGTGGGTAGGGGATTAATGTTGCATAAAAGGTCTCGTGCGGTTGTTGAGTTGTTGTGGTCTGTGGAAGGGACTTTCACCAAGGTGGGCTTGTTGAAAGGGTTGTACATTGGAACTATAACATAGAATTAAAAGGCTTTTATGATTTTGGTACTCTATGGCCTTGGCGTTTCTCCATAAATTAAGATAAAACTAAATTTTACAACTTGTGAGATATGGAGTTGCTCATAGTTTGTGAGTTTTGACGATTGGAGCAAAATTCCTTTGGAAAGATTCTCTTAGTTAATGATTTTTTTCTATCAATTTCTTCAGTTTCCTCTTCCGCCATTACATCTTGTTAATTGTTGTTATCTTTGCACACGACTTCTATTCCTTATCCCATCCACTCTTCCATCCTGTTTCAACTGGCGATATTAAAAACAGATTACAGAGAGTGTAGATAGACAATCAGGGATTCACTTAGCCCTAGTTACATAGTTTTCTTCGGCCTCCCCGGATCCCATTGCAACATTTCATTTGCCCCAATTACGGGCTGTCAACGCACGAACAAGTGTTTTGCATAAGGTAAAGCAATCTAAAACCAACCAACCGTTTGGCTCAAATTTCATTCATCCGTCCAAGATATAATTTTTCATTCATATGCTCATCATAATGGAACGATTGATTGATAAGGGAATAGAGATAACATTTTGGGTATCTTACTCTGATCTCGATGTGGGCACAGTCTAGGTATATACTAGATCGTGGTTGTGGGTATATTTTGAGGATACCCCTCGGTCACACATTACCATTGCTTTCACATTATTAGTACCACAGACTTGCTTACACACCAACGAACTCAAAC
>NC_090740.1:42211699-42219199 GCF_036898095.1 Palaemon carinicauda
GGTAGGTTGGCTGTCATGATTTTGTTATTTTCACTGTTTTAACTTTTTAGTGATATCTGGATCAATATATAATGTAATTAATATAAGTATTATAAAAGTTTTGCAGAATTTGATGTCCATAAAACTATAATTGGTGTTCAATCCTAAAAGTAATGAGAGTAGTAGATCTTTAATGTTTTAAAAGTACTTAGTGGACATAACACTAATTGTTTACTCGTTTTGTATTTTATATATTTTGATTTATAACCCAATTTTTCTTTGCTGTAGTGCAATCCTAGATTGATTGAAATCAAGAGCTCAAAATTTAAATGAAATATTTTCCATCCCTTATTTTTCAAATGGTCTGATTGATTCATGTTGACATTTCAACTCATGTTGGAGTAGACCTTTTTTTCCTCCTTAACAAAGACCTATTTACTACTGTAAATGGGCTTTTAAGTATACAGCTGAAACTTATCATTTCCTTATTTACTTTTGACTAATATTTTTTTTCCTGTCATATTTGAAATACTATTAAAAAACAGTACTAACAGTATTTCAGTATTACTCCAAACTTATTTTAGAAACGTTCTTGAAACAGTAAATCTATGGTATCATGTATACACAAGGTCACTGCATTGTTTATTTTATTACAACGGGATCAAAGCCTTCAAGTATGAACTGGCTGTATTTAGTGGACTTAACCTCTTTGCTCACATGAACCTGATCTCCACAAGAACCAGAGGTCAGCAATATTTTGTATATGTAGTACAGGTTGTCCCCATAAACTGTAATGAGTAGTTAATATTGATTTGTGATACTGTATATGGATATGGAACTGAATACTGTATATGGATATGGAACTGAAACAGGATATTTTCAAATGAAATGCCAGTTAGCTCTACGAGATGGGATAATAAAAGGGAATATTAAGACTAATTCTAATGATATATAGTGCTTTTGAAATTAAAACAATAAAATGGAACATTCACCTTTTGAATAGATTTTTCCCAAAATGATGGCTTGTGTTTATCCACTTAGCCTGGTTTGACCTTCCTTCTTTCTTGGCTCAAAGTTTGAGCAGCCTGGATTTTGACTAAAGAGGTGGGTTAGCTAAGAAAAGGCCATTAGTTTACAGTAAACATATTCGGTAAATAAAACACTACATGATATATTGGAGCAAATTATTTTTCCAGAGACTTAAGCTACATTTTCAACTATTTCTGCTTACATTGATAAGTTGATTACAGTTAGTATCCAGCTTCCACGGAAAATAAACATTCTATATTATTACAGACATTATTATTAGCAAGGCTCCAACCCTAGTTGGAAAAGCAGAATATTACAAGGCCAAGGGCTTCAACAGGGAAAATAGCCCAGTGAGGAAAGGAAGTACCGGTAGATAAACTAGGAGAAATAATAGTAAAAAATATAAAATTTATTTAGATCAGTAACCAGTAACAATGTTAAAATAGATCTGTCATATATAAACTATGAAGAGAGAATCATGTCAGCCTACTCAACATAAAAAACATTAATGTTAAAGGGTCAGTAGTTGAAGTTTTCAGTAAGGGAGTACGAGTAATTTGAAATGCCTAGACTATTTGTAGATGCCGTAGCAGTCAGACTTAGGACAATTTACAGATGGGGACCTAATAGGGTTAGATGGAAGCAAGTGATCTTAAGTTTTTGTGTAGGAAAACTGTCTGGAGTGTAGCCTATCAACACAGCAGAGAAAAGACTTGTTGACCAGAGAGTTGTTTTTACTGCAGAACTTTGTTGTGGAGAACATCACCTTACGAGTGTAATGGAGGTTTTCTTTCAGAGAAGAATATTAGACCAGAGCTTCCTTAAGAAAAAGAAACTGCTTCAAATGACTTTGGGGAAGGGAGTAGCCCTGATAAAAGAAAATTAAGGCACATGCTGCTGTTTGAGAAAATTCCCGGCAGATTTCTTTCTAAGTAGTAATTATTATTTTTTAGGGAGAAGGTTGATGTATGTAGCAAACAAGAGTGCACTGGTAGATTAATTTTATCGTGAATTCATGGATCCAGTAGATTGGAAGAGATTGAAGACATGAAAGGGTTACTCCACTTAGATTCTCTTAGTGAAATGAATACCGGTAATTCCATAATCTTATTTGTTTCCTTTTTTTGGACTCATTTGATGAAATTGCCACATTTGTGAGAAAGTTTGTCTATTGACAAAAAATGAACTCCCGTAAAGGAAGGGGTGTGTTTGATCTGGTCATTGTATACCTTTGGGCTACTCTTTCAGCACTGACTTTTCCTCTAGTACCTAAATGAGCAGACCCTCTATTTCATTTTTGCCTTTCCTTTTATTCTATTAAATGCGTATAGTTGCTCAACATTGGGCATATTTGATTAAGAGGAAAACTTCACTAGTAAGGGAAGAAATTAATGATAGTATAATATTTGTAAATACAGTTTGATATCAAGGGAAGGAATGCAACACTGGGCAAATGAAGTTAGCAGTAAGAAATCACTGGATAGGGAAGAAATAAACTAAATCATGTCTGGTCAAATATGATTACATACTGTAATGGGAAGACTTTATTAAAGATTGTGTCAAAATGTACCGATGAAGATTTTGATCCGTTGGTTTACGTCGTAATATTTAACCCTACTTCTAATACAGTGACATTCATATGTGAGGTTTATTGAGGTTTTTGGTTGATTTAGCATATATCTTAATGTTTGATGCTTGTATTATAGAATTTTATTTCATGTATGATTTTAACTAGATTTTTTATCATTTTATATTTCACAGTACAATATTTATTTCATATTTATGTGGTTTAGCAGATTTATTCTTTTCATTAAGATTATGAGGCCTTCCTGTACTCTTGAAGAAAATCTTTTTAATATCAAAAGTGTAGCATGTAAAATTTGGAAGAAATTTTGAGCTACTCATCTTTGTGTGAAGTATTCTAGATTTCAGGAAATCTACATTTCAAAATATTTAATTACATAAAAGTATGTAATTTTTATGCTTTTAAGAAAAATCCTGTAATATGATATTACCAATGCAATTAAAAAGGTAATCTTTATAATTTCTTGTCCCCTGACCTGTTCAATACCTTTGTTCAGGGTATTTGGAGTGCACATCAATATTAGATAGCTTTTGCAGGACTGCACCATGATGGGACAATGTACAATATTCAATAGTTAAGATAGAATAATAAATGATTCCCTTTTCAAAATATCTCTTGAGAGAGAGCATGAAAGTGTAGATATGTTTGTATGTTTGAAATATATTTTCCATCAAAATGCCAGTGATTATGCATGTTTTTATTTGTATCTCAAGTTTCCCATGTCGCCCATGAGAAGTTAGTCTCACTAGAAACCTGCTATCTGGATCCTAAGGTTTGTTTCAATCGCCATCCTCTCCTTTAGTGAACTTGTAGTGTTGTCAACTGCGCTGTTCACCAGGTGTTTGCTTTGCAGACTATATTTTTGCACTATATTGTCACTTGTTTATTTTTCTCCTTACCATCATTTAATGATCAGTTACCTGTATAATTAATTGATACCTGCTTCATAGAGTGCAGCTATTCTGTCTGTGAGCAGGAAGACGAGTGCCAGCAGTGGTGCAAACCATTACAGTACCTTGACAGTGATCTTTACTGTCACCACACAACGATAGCGTCTTCCAGTCACGACCATATCTTTGACTGTGAACAATTTCACAGCTGAGAGAGGGACTGGAGTTTTGGAGACATCAATTGTATAAGGAGTAGTGACTGACTTTTTTCCTTACTTTTGTTTTCTTGTAATGGCTAGCACTGTCCCAATGGATGGGCTATACCATAACGATAGTAACTTTTTGAGGTATTTTGTCAAAGGAACAGTGGCAGGACACTAGATTCCTTATGCCCATGAATCAAATAGGAAGAACCCTACTGGTAGCAGTCAACCTCAAGATTATTTGACGGATGATGCCTCTTCATTGTATCTATTCATCAATAACAATGGTTAACAACCAAGGAGCAGCAGTTGACCAGCTCTGATTTTCAAGAATGGTCTTCATCCTTGATGATAAAAGAGGTGGTTACATAGCCTCTCCCTTGTTTTTCTCCAGTGACACATCTTTACCAGAAGCTCCTTTGGGCTCACAAGGAAGGAAAGGACAGCCCTTGTGGCCAGAGATTAGCTCAGCTCCATCAATCGTTATAAGAAAGCTAGCTAATCTCACAACTCCCATGGACTAAAGTTTCATGTAATTTATTAGGTACACTTTCTCCCTGTTAAGAAGGTGGTTCAGACTTACAGTAGGTAACTAAAATTAGTACGGGTGCTGCTTCAGAAAATCTTTAGTCTCTTGTTTTAATTTTGTGTAAAAAGAAACAACCAGGTATAAGGAAATTCATTCAGGCATGCCGTACCAATTGAATTGTGAAGTGCACAATTCCATATTGTACAAGTGTAAAGAAAGAATTAAAACAAAATAATTATATTTAATGTTATCAATAAAGTGAAAGTAAGGGGTGATGCATTTCCACAGTGCCTATACACGACCCATCACTGCCAATGCCATGTAGAAAGATCCATGAAAATAACTCAAGAATTGCATCTTATCCAATCTTTCTTTTTCTTTTCTGGATATTGGACAAATAAAAGTTCCTACCCTAATCCAGTTTCCTTTACATTCATATTTTCCAATGATAGTTTTCCATATGGGACTTCTAATTTCTATAAAAAAATTTAAGTATTCACTCAAAAATAGAGAGAACTCGGTTGGCAAGTTTGTAAACTTCTGCAGCCAACATTTTGAAAATATATTGCTTTTGTAGAAATGTTTTACTTTTTCAGGAAGATGTTAGGGACTCCTCAGCTTCCACTTCTTTAAAACTTATCTTGGCCTCTCATCTATGGCACTGTCAAGGGATGCAGACTTCTTGGTTATTAGTTGCTGTAACATGTTGATAAAATGCTGACTTTCAATGTATAAAAAAATCTTACTTGAAACAAAAACCTGGCATTTTATGTCTTTCTTCTCATCATATGTAAACTTTTAAGCTACCAGAACTTGGTTCCTGATTCATTATGCACTTTGGCAAACACTGTATCATTAAACATGAAGACCTTCTTTCTAAATGTTAATCTGCCAGATGATAATGAAATAAATTCACAAGGTTTTTTTTATAACACTGGTATCTTTGTACAAACCCCTTACTTTCATTGCCTCTTACCATCTCCTTGAGGAAGGGGATAGAGACATTCCTGAGGATGCAGATGGTGTATGCCCAGTGAGTTAACCTTGTCTAGAAGATAGAATAATGGTGGCCTAGGAACATTGAGACTTGTATATAGGCATACTGTATAAATGATACATATGGTTTTATGAAAAATCCCTTTTCTTGTACCAAGATGTTTAAAGTTATTCTTTTTACAGTTGATTACATTATATGTTATATGAAAAATCATTATTGGAATGTTACAGCAGAGTTTCTCTTAGTGACTGCTTTGTTGGGAGTTTTGAAAGTGAATAAACTTGTGTACTGATTGAAAAATATCTAGAATATATTGGTGTGTTTTGAGAAGGTTGGTTGATAGTTGAAATTGAGGTAGTTTTGAAATGAGTGATGGTATCATTCTTGCAACGATCACTGATAATTTAAGACTGTTTCTAATTGCTGTATTTTATGGAATCTTTGCTGACATCAAAATTGACTGAATTAGATGTTTTTAGTGAAAGCTCTACAGTATGATGTACATATCCTTGGTATACATTAATGTATACCACTGATGTAGAAGCTTAATTCTATATTTATTGGTATGCAATCTGCTACTGACATAAGGAGGGGATATACCTCTTATCTTTTGTGTTAGGCCATTTAGTAGTTCTTAGTGTTACAAAGTTGGTCAAGTAGCCCAAGTATATTGATTCACATCCCATTACCTTAGGAGCTGGTTGCTTTTTATCTCTGGAAACTGGTTAGGGACAGATATCAAAAGATTTATTTGTGCAACAGTAATTTTCTGTTATTAAAGTACTTTTATGGTTATTTTCAGTATGCTTGTAGATTTCTTTACAACTAAAGAATTATGAAATACCATAATTATCTAGTTAACTGCTTGTTTTCAGATAGAACAGTTTCAATTCATTTTTATTACCAAGGGAATCTTGTACAGTATGCTCTATGTATTCGGCAAAGGAATCCAGAACGGCTATTTTTTAATATTATGATGCCCAATGCTTTTCAGTTGTTTTGAAGCTACTGTATTATTTTACACACAAGTTCAGGTAAATAAATGGTTAGTAGAAATATATATTAAGTATGGATGTTTAAATAATCTGGATGCTGATGATGAACATTTGGACTGAAACGCATACATATTTTGGATCTTTCTGTTTTTATTATTATTTTTAGTGTTGTATTTTTCAGCTTGATCTGGATTTGCGTGAAAGTATATACATTTGTGTGTCTCATTACTGTTTAAGTCATCACAAAAGTTAATTTCAGGTGAAAACACAGATTCCCCTATGGATGGTTCATAGTAGTCTTTGTATTCTAATCTTTTTTAAATATGGCCTCTTGACTGTGGCTAATTACAGGTTGGAATGGGTGGATGGTTCACAGAGTATTCATATCGCTGTCAGCCAGTTGATTACTCCAACAATCCAACTGCCATACGTGTAAGTCATTGCGAGGTGGTCAGTCAAAGACGGGAATACAAAGTATTGGCTGTGTATTGGCCAATTGTTGATATGGTGTGTAGGTCTAGTAGGATTTGTTACCATTGGTCCTTAGGTAGGTGACGCTGAAAATACTTTTCCAGAGATTCTTAGCCTTTAATAAACAGCTCGGGTCAGAATTTCCAGAAACAAATATGATGTTAATAGGAACTTCAGGTAAAAAGCACGACTGGCATGAAACTGACCAAAAAGAAGAAATGTTCGACACCTGACCCAAAACTACTGTCACTCGCTCACAACTCCATATGTCATGACCTACCTTCTGTCTAAAGATTAAAACCACATTGTACATATATTCATCACTGAAGATTCTTGCAACATATTTATATACTGTACCTTGTATAAAGAGAGGAATGTATAAATATGTTTGATCAAGAAGAATTTTAATGAACACTCATTTATTACAAAACAGTATTAGCAATTTTTACAGTATTGCACAGGGCTTGAATTTGTGGTTAGAACCTTTTCACAGTAGGGTTTATGTTGTACAGTACAGTATTTCAGAATATCATGTTGCATTTAACTATGTATTGTATGTAATTGTGATCATGTTATTAATGTAAAATATTTAAATAACTTCAAGGGACAGTTCACATAAAATAGTACAGTAGCTTTGTAGTTAACAAATGCATGAATTTTATCATATTTAAAGTCGTAGCTCAATCTATTGATTAATAATTAATCTGTATGCCTTAAATATGAATGCACCAAATATCGTAAAATATACAGTATGTTGCTGATAATGCCATTTCTTGTATGGTGGTCATCCTCACTTCTTTGCACAGTAATTTGCAGATTTTA
>NC_090740.1:42229199-42262099 GCF_036898095.1 Palaemon carinicauda
TGGAGCCGTAAGAGAAGTTATTAAAGTACTTGGTCACGGATTAAAACTTGCATAGGAGAGGGATCATGAGTGGAAGGTGAATCAGTTGATGTTTGTGGATGATATTGTATTGGTTGCAGACTCGGAGGAGAAGCTATCTTGATTGATGACAGAGTTTAGAACGGTATGTGAGAGAAGGAAGCTGCAAATAAATGTGGGTAAGAGCAAGGTTATGAGGTGCACAAGAAGTGATGATAGTGTTAGATTGAATGTTGTATTGAAAGGGGAGTTAGTGGAAGTAAATCAGTTTAAATATTTGGGGTATGTTGTTGCAGATGGTGGAGTGGAAACACTGTATACTTCAGAGTGAATGAAGGATGTAGTGTTAGAGAAGGTGAAGGGAGTGGTAAAGAATAGAGGGTTGGGAGTGAATGAATGTAGAGAGTGTTCTGTATGAGAAAGTGGATTGCCCAAACCTTGATTTATGAATTGAAGTTGTGGGAAATGAAAATGACAGAGAGAGAACTTTAATGTGTGAGAGATGAAGTGTCTTAGGACTATTGTCAGTGTATTTGGTTATATATGGTTAGGAATGAAGTAGTAAGAGTAAAAATGAGTGAGAAAATAATTGGCTGCTAAGAGTGGATATGAATGTGTTGAGGTAGTTTGGCCACGTTGAGAGGATGGTAACTACTCATCTGCTGAGGTGATTAATGCAGGAGTTGATAGAAGAAGTGCAAGAGGAAGATCAAGGTTTGTGTGGATAAATGGAGTGAAGAAAGCCGTAGATGACAAGAGGATAGACGTGAGAGAGGCAATGTAGCGTGCTAGAAATAGAAATGAATGGCGAGTGATTGTGATACAGTTCCAATAGGCCCTGCTGCTACCATGGGTAGTGGCAGTAATGAAGTCAGCATATGAAATTTAATTTGTGGTGGAAGATGGAGGGAGGATTGTCTGAATCAACTACTGTATAAATACACAACAAAATTATAACACTAACATTATTAACGTAATTATACAGAGAAGGAAAATGGGCGAATATTTAGAGATAAGGTGACAATCTCTTGGTAAATCACCAACAGGTGTCCTTGGCTGTTTTATTACATCTGGTTAACACTTTAAAAAGAGAAATAAAGGGGGGAGAAGCAAATTGACAGAAAAGTCATCTTCAGTGTAACTTCAACTAAGAGAATTTGACCCAAGATATTTGAAGATCATGGTGCAGAAGCATCCAAGACAAGAGAACATGGTTTGATTTATGAATGTCTTATTATTATCATATATATTTAATCATTGTACGAGAAAGCATACAAAAAGACATTGGTATTCTAAGGATTAAGACGAGTCGTAACTTTCTTTGAGTGTATGTGCAGTCTATGCATTGTCTTGTGGTATGTCAGTAATAACTTTTATTTGTAAGAATAATTATGGCAATGCCATGCTTTTGTAAATAATGAATTTTTCAAGACTAGTTATAGAGAGAGAAAAGTATCGACCATTTTTCTCATTGATCTGTACGAGAGGTTGAGTTGTACAGTACTCTATACCTGAAAATTTTTGGCTGTATTGGCAATTTAACTGGACAACTTAATTAATCAGGACTCCATGAATAATAATTAGAGTACTGAGTATGTATAAACAATTCACAATAAGTTAAGATGCACAAAGGAAAGAAAAGTTAAGTATCTTACGGTAATCAAGTACGATCGGTGACTGTTGTAGATCTTGCAAAGTAAGCCTACAAGATTGAATTTTCCATAGCATGATTTTAAAGATTAGAATACCTTTATGTGCGCAAACAAAAGAACAAAGTAAAGCTAAAAAAAGGAATACTAAGAAAATACGGTAACTATTCAAGTTGACCAAACAATGCAAGGTCATGTAAAAGGGATAGTGCTGTCCATGAACCTCATGCAGGGCATTGTACGACGGAACTCACTTTTAGCTCTCCGATTTGCAGCGTTCTTGATTTTTCTCTGCCATTTTGATGTCCAACCTCTAAACTTCTACTTCATAATGCAACTGTGCCATGCACATTTGTGCACCTCGGTGTTGAATAACCTCTCCAAGGCCTGCCAATATTGCTCAAATTCCATAAATCAAAATCCAGCACTGGAAAGCCATGGCAGAGAGAATGTACCAAGTCAAGGCACAGTGGTTGTAACTCTATGATTTAACAATGTTTGGTACAGTATCTGGAATAATCTAGTTACCACAAATACTGCTCTAGATTAACCATATTCCTAGCAAGAAGTACCAAAATATTAGCACAAATCTGAAATCTTATATTGATTATTGGAGATGAGGTTGGGAGGTATTTCACATGTTACAGTTAAATCCATATTTGTTTTTAGAATTTAACATGGATATGTTATTTTTGAGGAGTCATTAGTTGTTCTGGTTTCATCAGTTGTGGGTATGAGGAGGATTTTATTTTTTATTTTTTTTTTTCAAATTATGGGTAGGCATTTTTTCTTTTAAAATCTTGTGGTAATTTAAGGCCAACAAAAAATTTACTCTTGAGAAAATATTAAGAAAATATGAATTATTGAAAACCAGGACATAGCGTATGCTCCTATTTGATTAGAGGAGCAAGATTTTAGAGTATTGTTGCCTAAAGTCTCCTAATGCACATAATTGATATTTCCTGGCAATACTATTTAAAACTTTCAAGTCTTGGATTATAATTGCTGATACATGGTTGGATACCTCTGAAACTTGCACCAGCATGGTGATGCCCAAATATCGTACATACATCTGTGTAGAGAAAAATAACCATGAAATTTTCAAGTCTAAAATTATAGGTCAGACTTCAAACAAATTTAGATTTTAAGAAAGAAGGGGATGAAAAATGAAGAAAAGCAGAGTAGATAAAATATCTTTATTCATAATTTAGTTACTAAAAATTTATGGAATTTTGATCTTCGTATCTGTATGGTAAATCATCGACAATTTCAATGTAATTCTGGTTCTGTAGTGATGAATGTCATATGTTCATGCACAGTGAATGTAAAACTCTAATGACTTTTGTTGCTTTCTTTTGTATTAAAGATTTTTGTTGCAGATAGAAAAATATTCCGTTGAAGCTTTGGAATGTTTGTGTAAAGTTATTACTGACTCGATACTTTTTATTGTATTATGCAGCTGTTAATGATGTACTGTACTTTTTTTTTAATAACTTTATTGTAATTAGTTGTTTCCACTATCTCTCCTCTTGTAATTTCTGATAGAAATTTGTAACCTTGAAGTTTGCTGTTATTGAGGGTGTATTGTCTATTCTTATAATAATTTTGCATGCTATTTAGTAGTGTTAGTTCAGCATAATGGTTGCATGTCTAGAATAGTGGTGTGCAGTAGTTAATTTGAGGTTTTAATTTTATTAATTTTGCATACAATAATGGTCTGACAGATTTTAGTATTAGGTGGTAATAGTTTAGTGCAATTGAGGGTAATGGTTATAGGTTTGTATATTTGGTTATATCACATTAGCTTTGTATAACCATTTATTCACTCACATTTATGCACATGCAAAGGTTACATGAAATATATGGTAGTGAATTCTTGATATAGCAACATTGCCTCTGGAAGGGCAAGTTAGATCTGAAAAAGTCCAAGTACTGTAGTCGAATACACTGATAAGAATTTTAAAAATAAAACAAATTATTTCATTACTCACACATTATTCTTTTACTCACCCTCCCTCTTCCCCACATGTAGGGAACTGAAAACAGAAGGATTATATACAAAGTCTACGTTACAAGTGCTACACGTCGGTGGTTTTAACAAGTTGCTGCCTGGGCTGGTCATAAAATTCATTCTTAAAACATAATTTTTTTTCTGCTTTTTTGATAAAGCTTACATTTCAAAGCATACAAAAATTGATTACAGGGCACGTATTGAAATAATTTATTTTATTATAGAGATAAAATTATATTTTCAGTGGACAATTAGATTCACATAAACTAATTGTCAATGGGAGAATTATCATTGAAAGCTCCTATACGTTTACGAAGATTTAACTGGGAAATATACCTGTTAACCATTCCTTATTTTATTACAGCAAAAGAGAGGCTGATGATTTTCTATTCAAAATTGCTCTTTTAAGTTTAATCAAGAATTCATAATTGGGAAACTGGATCTTACAAGTACATGTCTGTTGTAATGTATGGTTGCCCTTCACACATGTGTTTTTCTTTTTGTTATTGTTGTTGTTGTGCTTTCTTGATTTTCCTTTGTATTGTTGCACCAAAGACACAGACTGACTACTGACATTTTTTTTAACACATTCTGCCATGTAGGCAGTGGTTTTGATGGTAACAGCTCACTCTTTCAAATTCGTGTTCATGAATGCAGCTGATATTAGGAAAGGCAAGTATTTATTTCATATTTAGTACCTTAAGCAGATTTATTTCATTTGCATGTTATTTTACTAAATTGATTTGTTATCTTTGTTTGAGATAGGCTTAACTGCTAAGTTTGATTCTGCTTAGGAATACTTCAGCTATTAGATGTACAGTTTTTAGAAGTAATTAATTTTTTTCATCTTTTCTGAAGCATTTTACGTCTAGTACACATGATACGAAACCTTTAGTATAGCCTTATTAAAAGACATTTTACTTCGGTCATAAACAGCTAATCGTAAATTGAATTTGAAATGTAGAGTATACTTTTATTAGGCCTGTACAGTATACAGATCATTGTAATTGATTAGGAATGGCTATAGTTACAGTACTTGATCAGTTCATAAATTATAAGAAGCATACTCAAGTTGATTTTAATGGTATTAAGTTTTGTCAAATATCTAAACTTTATAGGAAATTTTTTACGTCATGTTTTTGCAAAATGGAATAGCCAACCAGAAGTAGTGGTAAGTATGAAAATATCTTGCGCCTTTAAATTCAATAGTCCTCATTTATGAAACATTGTTGCTAATTGAAGCAATTTATTGAAGTTATTTCTTAATAGCGGAAAAAATTATTAGAGGAATGTATCTTTTAATACAAATAATATCAACATGGCTATTTTAATGGTGTCCTCTTGGCTGTAGACAATATTTTTTTGAAAAGGAAATTAAATATATATATTGTAAATGTATAGTATATTTTTCTAATTTTGAATTGCTGCTCTTCGGTACCATTCTGGAAATATATAGCATATACATCGCAGTTTTTTATTTTTCTCAACGCAAGGTTAGTTTCAGAATTTATTTATGAATCTTACTAGTAATGGGTTTTGTTCAACATTTCAAAACCCCATTATCATTTAAGATTAGTGATCAATTATATTAAGGTTAAGGCTGGAGAAGTTTTCAGTACACTTTGATTCTATAAAAGTGTCATTTAGTATTTGAAAAGTACATTTTTTTTTAGTTTTCGTTAAATAATAAATGTTATAATTCTTTTAGAATATAAATACTCTGTTATGTATGCTATAAGAAGTCCAGAATATCAATTATATTTATAGATTACCGTAATTTCATATGTAAGAGATTAGAATTTTTTGTGGTACATGAGCTCTGAAAATCTTAAAAGTTCAAACATAACTAAACTAGCTTTTATACTGCATGATGTCTATGTATACAATGATTTTCAGTTTCTAATGGTTTCAAATTATGAACTTTTGGGATTAAAGATCTGTATTTGTTTGTTTTTAGAAGTACAATAATGCTAATAAGAGATAATTACTTTTCATCATTGTTAAAGTACATTGAATTGTAGAGTAATTTAAATGTAAGGGAAATTGATATTTGTATCCAATATATACAGTAGAATTGCTTTTAAGATTTGTTGTCAAATTATTAGGATTTCATATTCATTGAAATTGGTAATAACCTTTAGGATACGAAAATCTATTGCATCGACAAATGATTTCAATTTTAGGAATAAAGTATGTATTCAGTCTAGCTTTAATTACTTTCTTTATTTTAGATGGCCCACGCATCTTGGTGGTACTATTTCTCCAAGTTCACCGAATTTTTTGATACAGTAAGTTTATATTTTCCACTTCTGTACTGTTTATTATTTCTATTGGTATCGTTTTTTTCCTAGATATTAAAAGATGAGTAAAGAGTATTACCATTTGGTTTCATCAGTGGTTATGTTATTGCTTTACCATCATCATCTCATGATGTTGAATTTTATTTGATTTTTTATTTTCCACTTCATTTATATACTCATTAAGATTTGAAATACAGTTAAATAAGATTTTGAAGATTATAAAATATACTGTAATGAAAGTAATGACATTACAACTGTTACAAGAGTAAATTTTATTTTATTTATCTGCTACTTTCAGAGCTGTGCAAGGGTTTTTTTTTTGGACTAACAGTATTTTCAGTTGGATATTTATAGAACTCATGCTATTGCTCTTACTTCAACTATCATCAAAGCTATCATTTGCCTTTGAAAATAAAATGATGACAAATTTCTTTGAGAATATCAGTATGAATTTAACAAAATAAGATCTTCTGATCACTTCTTTTTTCTTGTCACAGTGCTTTGCAAGTCAAATTTTTTTTTGATGGCTTCACTATTGCATGTAAAATAACTCAAAAGTTATCTCACTGCTTTCTTTCTTTAGTATCTTAATGGGGCTGACTGTTCCAATTTCATAAATAAATCTTTTCATGTAGCTCCTTTGGTTGGATGGATGGAGTGAAGGAAGCTCTGTCTGGCTGATAGGAGGATAGATGTGAGAGAGGCAAGAGAGCGTGCTAGAAATAGGAATGAATGGCGAGCAATTGTGACGCAGTTCCGGTAGGCCCTGCTGCTTCCTCCGGTGCCTTGGTTGACCGCGGAGGTAGCAGCAGTAGGGGATTTAGCGTTATGAAGCTTAATCTGTGGTGGATAACGGGGGAGGGTGGGCTGTGGCACCCTAGCAGTACCAGCCAAACTCGGTTGAGTCCCTTGTCAGTCTGGGAGGAACGTAGAGAGGAGAGGTCCTCTTTTTTGTTTCCTTTGTTTGATGTTGGCTACCCCCCCAAATTGGGGGAAATGGCCCTTTCCCCTGAGTCATTGATTTGCAGTTCTTGGAGGTCTCCAATTTCAATAAGTTTTTAGTTCTTCATTGAGCACCATTGAGACTAGCTCTTATTTTTTTTTTTTTTTTTTTTTTTTTTTGCAGTTCAAAGAAACTACAGGATGTTCTCAATATATCTTTTGGATGCATTCTTTCATGGCCTTGCCCACCTGGTGCAACTTTAAGCTTACTACTCTAGGGTTTTTGCAGCGTCCCTCCAGCTCCCCAACCAGCACTCACTTTCTAGCCTTCTACTTTACTTCTGTTCCCATTTCTTAGCTTCAATTTTGTTGTTCAACCTCTTAACCTTTACTTCATTACACAACTGCAAGGGTGTCCCTAGTTGCGCATGGGTAATAAATTCTGCCCCAGGCAAGCACTTGACCTTATGGCCCTAGTTCATTCAGTCAAAAAAGTAAACCTATTCACCTGGATTCAAGATGTTACAGTAAAAAAAGTTTGTCTACTAGAACACCCACTAATTCCAAGTTCTGTGTATGGCCTTATCACAGCTCCTCAGACCTTCTCAATGAGCATTGCCCTATCTCTTAGATAAGAGATCTTTATCCCTAGATACCCGGACTCTTGAATAGTCCTTGCAAACTCTTTACAGGAAGCTTGGTGGCCAAGGACCTGATTTTGACCTTTTTACAATTTGGGTATTCTGGTAATTGTAGAGGAGAATACTTTCCCACAGCCTAGGAGCTTAGAAGTAATCTCATCTTGTTTGTAAATAATGTTAGTACCATCACAGTACCAACACCAGGAGATGAAAATGTGCAAGCACCTTGCGGGGTAATAAAGCCCAAGAAAACTTATTTAGGCCAATTAATATCAAGTATTGAATTAATAAGCTTTATTATGAATTGTTTGTTTCTAAATTTCATCTGGCCAATATTGAATGATAAAGTAATGATTTAGGTACAGACTTTGAATATATTTATTTTTATTCCTCTTAGAAGCTTAATGTAACGAGGTGAAAGAGAAGAATGCTACAAGTCCCATAACCCAAACAAGGACTAGAATCTATGGCTTACATTATTTTCCTCATAGTTGATAAACTAAGGCTTGTTGCTTTACAAAGAGGATTGTAAAATTTAGATAACCATATTTTAATCATTTTAATGAAACAAAGATGATGCATGAAGCATATGAACTGCATATTGTTAAATATTAGTAAGAAAGGTAATGGGAACACTTTTCATTTAACAATCATAACAGGCAGAGGGTAAGTTCACATTGTATGCAGGCTTAATTTTTGGAAATGGGTGGTATTATTTCTAGATTATTTACTTTTAAAAATAGTTTTTTCCTTTTAAAGTGTGAAGTATTATCACCAAAAAAATTAAAATAATATTTTTTCTTTTACAGTTCTTCTTTGTATTGCATAAGAAGTTTGAACATGTATCAACACTTCATGTCATCCATCATGGCTGTATGCCCATGAGTGTGTGGTTTGGAGTCAAGTTTACTCCAGGTAAGACAAAATTTACTATGTTGTATATGTGCAAGAGGGTTTTTTTATTTTTCTGATTGGCTAATAGTTTTAAATGTTAAAAATAGTGGAAATAATGATAGCTTTTAAAACTTTTGTAATCCAGCACATCTTGTTCTAATCAGATAATTGAGGAGCAAATTTAGTTGCATTGAATTTTTATTGAAGATATATAACATCTTTGAATAAGGCACGTACATAATTTACTGTACTACGTTAGTGTATACATGGCTGCATATTAGAAAACACAGTTGAAAAGGTTGCATTTGTGTTTGGCCTTAAGATCCCAAAAAATTAGAGCAAAAGAAGATATGTCTTGTTGAAGGATTTTATGGCTACTTTTAACACTTACAGTACATTAATACAGCCCCTTTATTTTACGATACCACTTTTCATCCCCCTCATCTCAACTGCTACAGTTTCTCAATTTTCTCCATACTATAGAGAAGTTTTGGTTTTATACTTTAATCTACTTAAGAAATGTCAATGAATTTTGTTATAATAGGTATACTGTAGTCTCCCACTTACATTGATCTACTAATATTTTCCTAAGCAATTCACATTTTCTTTACTTCACGATGGAGATTATAGGTAGATGGAATCTCTCTCCAACTTATGTTTCGTTCTTGTTCCTGAATCTTGAGAAGATTTGATACATTGCAATTATTTTTGTAACATTTTTGTTAGCCTTGCGTTTGTTCAAGTTTAATGAAGTTTTATTGTTCCCATTCTTAATTGACTTTGATGAAAGACGTAACTATATTAACATTCCAATTAAGCTTCGTATTCTTTAAGGTCTTCAGGCAAGAACACTTCCACAATCGGTCTATTTCAGTGCTATTAGGAAGGTAACCAGGAGTAAAATTCCAAATCGCTGAAAAATGTCTGGAGGAGGCATTTCTTGAGCTTCAGTCAAAATCATTGTCTGAAATGTATGATGAGAATCAGATTTTTTGCTCCTCAGAATTTCAGCATACCCTAGATTTAAAGTTGTTTCTCATAGCCATTTTATTTTTGGCCCAAGCTATCCCTTTTAAATGCCTTGTTGCCATTTTTTAGGCTTATGGCACCAATAGAATTAAATTTTATGGATCATACCTTGACTACTATGATTTTTTTCCTTCTTGCACTTAAAGAACAGATTACTCTGACCCAGCTTTATACTGTTGAGTAAAAATTCTGTCATCTCAAGGTTGACAATGCTCCACTTTTACATAGGTCCTTAGTCATAGATATTAATAACTGCTGTTACTTAGAGCATTATAGATACAGTATTGTACTAGGTTTGTCTCTTAGTTTCTTACTATGACATACTAGTTGTTATGGTACATCATGCTTTTGAGAGTATTTATTGTTATGTTCCTACCCAGCTTGATAAAAGGATTTTCTTAATAAAATATTGAAAAAAAATTAATTGTTCCTACTTATGTGATGGCATCTAGTTAATGGAGCCAGTAGATATAATCCCATCTTCATAGTTTACCATCAGTAAGCACTGTTGTTACCACTACTGTATAGTTATTTTTAAATAATTTGTGTAATGTTTTGGGTTTTAGAAAACCCCATTTGTTGATTGGGTTTTATCTTGCAAAATTAGTTTGAATATACTTTTCTTTTTTAATTGAAAAGGGTAATGAAAAAATTACAGCAATATAGGATGTAATATGTGAAATCATCATCAACTTTTAATTTGCCAATAATTGTACCTGTAATAAACTTTCCATTAGATTTAATTCTTTGACCTTTTTATAAATAATATTCAAAAAGTTATTTACCACTGTTTAGCTGTGATGTAATACATATTTGTTTATACAATGACATTCCCTATTTTCTTATTCGATGTTTTCCCCACAGGTGGTCACAGCACATTTTTCGGCTTCATTAATACCTTTGTACATATTGTGATGTATACATACTACATGTTAGCTGCCATGGGACCTAGATACCGTCGTTACATTTGGTGGAAGAAGTACCTCACCAACCTCCAAATGATCCAGTTCATCATGATCTTCTCCCATGCATTCCAAGTAAGTTCCTTCATATACAGTAATTGATAGGAGTGATTCATGTTGATATTTTAGTATCATTAAGTTGAAAGCAATTATGTAGAAAGTTTTCACATTGTGACTTTCTTCATTTTTTAAAGATATTTTAATGATGAATTTTCTTTTTAGCTTTGCTTCACTGAGTGCAATTACCCTCGTGCCTTCATGTGGTGGATTGGTGGTCATGCAGTCATGTTCTTCTTCTTGTTTGCAAACTTCTACATCAAAGCATATCTTAAAGGGGCATCAAAAGCCAAGGTAAATATTATGATGTTATACAATTGTTGGCAAATTGCTGTTGCATTACCAGTGAGGACTAATTTTAAATTTACATGAAAATAGAAAAATTGCAAACAAGGCCTAATTGCAAGAGGTTTCACTTTTTCCCCAAAAATGAATAGAAGTGTTGCTGGTGAATGTTTTCAGGAATTATTTTTCAAGTGTGGTTTATGTACAAGAAATGTGTAGTTTATCTCATATAGAGTTTAGGGTTCTTTTAATTTACAGGTATTGTAAAATAACTTTAATGATATTAGAAACTGATTTCAAAGGACATTGAATCCATTTTTCATTGTACAATCTTGTTAGTTTCCTGACACATTCTCCTAAACTCAGACGGAATTATATAAACCCTTTTAATCTTAATCTTTGTCTTTAATGTAAATAATTCACCAGTAAAAGACTTGTTTTTATCAATCATCTTAAGTATACCAAAACTTATTGATTATTAGGACTTTGTAACCTTTTAAGATGAATTTGGAAAGGTTTGGAAGTTAGATAGGTAGTGAAATACTCTTTCAATATCAGAGGAGATACAGTACCATAAAGGCTATGAATGTTACATCCTAGTGTAGAGCAGTTGAGGAAGTCAGCCAGACTTCATGCAGGTATCAATCCCTTATAGAAGGGAAGGGGTAGGTGTATAGTTATCATAGAATATCATTCCTCAGGCCAATATATAGGGATAAGATAATAAATTAGTGAGGTGTACAGAATAAAAGTTTATATTTCCTGATGATACAATTTGTTGTGTCCCTAATTTTTATTAAATACTCACTTTCTGGTTATACTGTTTGCTGTCTTCAGGAGGAACAGTATTCAAGTTATGTGTTCAGGATAATTTATTTGCTTTATCAACCTGATGACAAAATATAGTAGTAATGGGTATTTTTAACGTATAGAATCTTGTTAAATTAAATTCAGTAATGCAGTTCCTATTGATAATTTATAATTTGTATTTTATAATCTATATACTGTATTGTAGTTATTATTGCCTATGCATACTTTATAGCTTTATTTAATCTGTCAGATTAGGGACTGTAAATATCTACTGTACTTATAAATAGGAAAAGCCTACATAACTAATCCATGAATTATGTACCTTTTATTAAAAGCCGTTTGTGATTTAATGCAATCTTCAATTCCAGGCCCAATTAGCAAATGGACATGCAAAAATGAACGGGTTCACTAATGGTCATTTACCTAATGGAATCTCAAAACTTAATGGCCATGCCAATGGACATGCTAACGGCCATGCCAATGGACACGCCAATGGCCATGCAAATGGTCATGCTAATGGTCATGCTAATGGACATGCCAATGGACATGCCAATGGGCATGCGCTCGCCAATTCAGAGACCTTTAGTGTAAGAGCTCGGAAATTGATGTGTATGAATGTTGACACTGCTTTGGAGTAACGATGACCAACTCGTCAGCATTTCCGCTTCTTAGCCATCAGCTAGCTCAACCAACGAATGAATATTAGATACTACAGATGTCATGGCTCAATGCCACGTACAACGTGTCGCTCGCATAACTTCCCTCAACCCAACTTGATGTCCAAGACAATACAAGCATAATCACAACTGTTTTGTTAATCTCAAACACTTGCTGTTAAGAATATTGATAGTTATCTTCATGTACTTGAATTCTTTGACCCCCAAAAAATGGCCTGTAGATATTACAGGATGATCGGGTTTTGTTCTTTTAATATACAGTACTATGTCATCATTATTAATTTGTTAAGCTTTCAGAAATTTAAAACTTATTGGGTATTGAAATATTTTAATCATTGCAGGTATACTATACATTCCATATATCATTGCAAACTTATTTAATGTAAGGTGTTTGAGGTTTTCAGAACTGATCATCCAAATATAATGACAAAGATGTTTCAACTACTATACTGTATAAGTTTTTTATTTCATCAACTTGTGAACTGTATTCATGAAGTAGGGCAGTAATAAGTACAGAACTACACAAAGCATCAAATCCATCAGTGTTATAGTAGTTGCACATTATATATATTTTGATGTATAAAAGATACAGCCTTACAATGTTTTGAGAAAATTATTTATTGAAAAAGTAAGCCATGACTTGCACACTATAGAAACTACTGTACTGTAAACGGTTCCACAAGCTATGTACCTTTGGCTGTTGAATCCAAGGTGCTGTGAGAGTATGATACATTATTTTATTAGTGTTCCAGTAGAAATCTTTGACTGAATAAAAGTTTACATGTTACTTGTGTTACTTGTATTCAGCACTTTCAAAGGTGGCTAATAGTAGTTGAAGCACATGTCTCCCATTTTTAAGGGCTAACAAGTACAGTATAGTTATATTGATTTCTTAAAGAAGGTTGGATAAAAGGAAAGTGCAGTGAAAGAATCATGAGATGATACCCCAAATAGACACTAGGCACAAAATCTATTCCTAAGTTCGAAATGAGTACATTTGAAGTACACTAAACAAAATAAAGCTAACAGGATTTACCCCACGACAATTAAAGTTTAATGGTAAATTTGACTAAAGGTTCCTTGTTAAGTTGTCATGGAAATTGCATTTAGTCTACATTACCCAGTTACCCATCTTGCCACACAGTGGTCAAATGACCCATTAAGTCAGTTTACAACCAAATATCTCAGACCACACAGTGTATATAATGTTAGGTCAGTAAGGAAAGCAGCATTTTTCCCATTTGTTTATGTTTTATCTGTCTTATTATAGGAGTTAATGACATGGTTAAAGCCAAACTTCAGCAGCTGCAATACATCAAAAGATTGATTATAAATTTTCTAAACCCCATGGAAATATCATCATCATTATGAGCCAGTTATATGGTGCCTTTGTCATTACAGCATTGTAGGAGGGTAGTTCAATCAATTATATCTTAGTGTTTCTATTCTAATGAAGCCTTGTGCTAGTAAAGTTTTGGATCATTTCCTTTTCAAAACTTATTTTTATATGTGAATGGTGTTGTCCACTGAAATGTGATAAAAAAATTCCTTCGGATTTACAGGATTTTTTCCATCTTCAAAGTTCACTAGACAAAGTTCTTTAATCAATATTCCTAATATCTAGCTTGAGACGGTATGTAATTTAATATTAATGGAGATGTCCATTTTTATTTCCTGATTTCTTGGGTTGAATATTTCCAATAAATATTACCTGAAGCTTACCAACTGCCATCTATTTTAAGAGCAATTTGGTCTTGGTGATGACACAGGGGCTAATTTGCACTGACATGGGTACAGCAGGCTAATTATGTTGTAGATCAAGATATGGTTGTACTAATTAGTTGTCAGAAAGCATTTACAGCTTTCAACAGCCACCAGCTATCTATAGTTATAAAACCTTAGTACTGTATAACAAATTTAATTTAAGATATGTTGGCTGAAATATTTACAGTAACACTGTTACATATTAGTTGTAATTTTAGAAATTATTCTGCTGAATTAACAGGTTTTTGTGAGGGTGTTTTCTAAATTTCTTATATCAGTGTACATAATGTAAAGATGCATTGATGGCTGCTGAAGGTTGTTGTCTTCTGATATTAATTAAAATCCCTCCTTTTTTTCTGTTTTTGACAGCTGATAGTTGACAGAAGTTTTGATAAACGTAGTGTGAATTGTGCCTTAGAGCAGTTTCAGATTGCTTCTTAGAACAGGGTTTTAGGGGAAATACAGTTTTACGGCATTGCATATTTTTTTTTTTTTCTTTATCCAGGACACACGAGGCCTTCATTCTATGTACCCGTGTTGGTATCATACAGTTTTTGCTAAACTGTAGTCATGCACATTAAATTGGTGTTTGCTTGCAGTATAGTTAATAAAATTATGTTTTGTCAACTACAGTATTCTGTTAATCACAAGTTAGCCTCTGAGTTGACTTCTGTTGTGTGGGAATTGTACATAGTTAAGTTAGTAAATTAAGCACCTTCTTCAAAAAGCATAGGACAAAAGTGCTATAATACTTGGGTATTGAGCATGATATGGGAAATCAAATGCCTATTGTTGAAAAGTCATTTGCTTTTATTTTTATTACCTTTTTATGCTTTCATTATTTTGACTTTTTTAACTTTTTTCTCTTGAGCAAAATTGATGCCTGATAAGAAAAGCCATACTTGCTGATTTATAAAGTCTGAAAACCAAAGTTTGTTATTCTGGTAGTTTAAGGTTAGAAAATTTTTAAGTTGTCAAATTCAAAACCCTGTTTTTTCACATAATTTTGCTACAGTATGCAGCTTACATATAAATCTTGGAAGAGTAAGATTATAATATATGGTCTGTATAAGGCTTATTTCTTTGCTACCATTGTATGGCGTATATACCCTGTATAATGTATATTTCTTTGCTACTATTGTATGGCATTTATGCCTGGTATAATGTATGTTTCCTTGCTAGTAGTGTGTGGTATTCATGCCTGGTATAATGCATATTTATTTGCTAGCGTTGTATGGCATTTATGCCGTGTAATACATAATTCTTTGCTAGCTTTGTATGCATTTTATGCCCAGTATAGTGCATATTTTGGTACTAAACTCCAATGGGGAGAATTGTATGGTGTGTATACCCTGCATAATGCATGTCTTTGCTAGCAATGTATGATTTTTTTTTATATCCGGTATAATGCATAGTTTCTCTTTGCTAGCATTGTATGATGTATATATACCTTCTATGATGCCTATTCCTTGCTAGCATTGTATGGTTTTATGCCTGGTATAATACATACCGGTATTTCCTTTCTAGCATTGTATGAGGTTTATGATCAGTACAATGCAAATTTCTTTGCCAGTATTGTATGGAATTTATGCCTCGTATAATGCAATTTCCGTTGCTAGCTTTTTATGGTGTTTATGCCCTGCATAATGCATATTTCTTCATGAGCATTGTATAGCGCATATTACATAACCAAATATAGCTATGCAAGTTTTTGGGAAAAACAACTTTTAATTTTAACCCGTTATCCAAGTATTACGTGTTTAGATGGCTAAATTATTTTCAGTTTTGTAAGTGGTCTGAATTTCCCATTGTTACAAATATTATGATGAAATCAGTATACAGAAAATATCCATTTAACTTTTGCATCTTTTTTGTGAATACTTGGATATTGATTTAAATATTCAGATGTTATTTCATTGTTGATTGAAACTGTCTTTATTCTTCTCCTTGAGCTTTATTTATTTTCTAAACATGATGGCAAGGATAGTTTCCACTGACCAACCAGGGACTGGTGTAAGGTTGTAATGCCAAAGCCCACAAGTTAAAGTAATTCAACATGGCTTGTATTACAGTTCACACAATGACCCTTTGTATTATCTGTTAACCCATTATGCTATACACTTTATTTTATATTCAGGACATGTCTTAATAAATTGACACCCTCAGGGTTATTTTTTTCTACATTCCGTTGCTCCATTAATTATGTATGTATGTATATGAGTCTTGAGTCTGATGTTTATGATGTGAGGAGAACAAATGGTCTCCTTTTGACAGTTTTTTGCTTGCAAAATAATAATGCAGATCATAAATTAAGGAATTTAGTTGTATTGTCACTTCACATTGTAAGATTTGTTGTTTCACTTCAAATTAATTGTTTTGCAAGCATAGGTGTTGTTAAGTACAGATGGAATGTTTTGCAAGGATAATTTGTATACAGTATGTAAAACATGTTCATTTTTCTACCCGTGTTTTATTCAAAACCCAAGAGTTTTCAAACTACGTATAATAATCCACAAGTAAAATTAAAATCATTATGTAGATCTTAATCATTCAACTAAATTGCACCAATACCAAGTTTTCTTACTGTTATGATTGTAACAAGAATGTTTTTAGGTTCTTTAATTCTCAATCAGTGTCACATTTATAAACCAATGCCTAAAATATGTGCTAGTGTTTGGTCCTTAAGCCTTGTAGGTAGTTTCTTGATGCTTGAAAATTAATACTGCTGTCAAAGTAAAGGAAAGGATTATTGTCTAGTACTGCTAGACAAATAAACAACCTTAATTACTGTATTATTATTCATAAAGTACATATTAGTATGGACCAAACCATTTGGAGATGGCGGTATAACGTTGTTGTGCAGAATCAAATGTTCATGAAATTATGAAGGGTGGCACAGCCCATGATTTAAGAACATTATTATTGATACGTAAATCTGATCAATAAAATTGTTGACCTAAAGGAGCATATACTATCCTCTTAGTTTAAAAGAGGTTTATTTCATAACTAATACACATCAGTTCTGCTGGAGGTCAAATAAGCTTCCTGTATCTTTAAAAATTGGGCAAGTTGTAGATCTTTTCTTTGTGGTAAATTTGATATCTTTGCGTAGTTCTGCAATGACTGATACTGATAATGTTGGCTGTATCACATACTGTACATAAGATATTTGATCAAGATGATATATTGTCTACTTTATTGGCTTCATTTCCCCTTTGGGGCTTATTGGTGTCGGTGCATTGCTTGATAATTTAAGGTCTTTGATAACCCATGGCTGCACTCTTTTACCTTTCTACTGTACTTCGTTCTTGCTTCCTTTTTTACATCTGTGTCCAACCTGAACTTTAACTTCATTGTGCAACTGTGGTTTGTATTTCTATTAGCTTCCCTTGGTGTTCATATTGATTCTAAAGCAGAAGCTCGGTTTAATCAACATTTACCAGTAAAAAAAAAAAATTAGTTTAAAAGTTTCCAATTTTCTTTCCCTTGAATAAAAACACCTTACTGAAGGAAATAATCGTATGGTGGTGACTGACGTGCCAGGTTCCTTTGTCTTTTACTTCGGTTTCTCAGCTGTCTTGGTTATGATCAGAGCACAAGATTGTTTGCTCGTTACTGTGCATTAAATGTTTTCCACTAGCTTTATTAGTGATTACTTCTTAAAGGGTGCACAAAAATTGTTTTTCAGCGCATTTTCTTAGCGCATCTTGTTGGGACCGGTCCTGTGAATTAAATAACCATTAAAAATGCATTTCCATTGTGATAAATCTCATTTAAAAGTACGGTTGTTTCCAGCTGTTGATGATCAAGTTAAGGTACAAACGAAGTTGGATGGTTTAGGGGGAAAAGCCAGGGGAAGACTAGGCTAGTTGATTACAGTTGGGCTACTGACAAGCTTACACCTTCAGACAATTCACATAGTCAGCTAACTTTTGATAGTGATGAGATTCTTAAGCTGTTAACATCACTAGCTTCCTTTGTTAAAGTTCTATAGTCCAGTGAATCCTTTCTTGAAGCTGTAATTCTGTTCCTACCTTGTCCGTTGCAAGCGCTCACCTTAACTTTCACCCTAATTTGAGTCTGTTAATGGGGTTTATTTTGGTAAGGGTTCTGAAAGTTTGCTGCACAAGATGTGAACGTGTCTGGCCGTCTCAAATTTGTCTTTAATTACTTAAAGCCGTCTACAGCTAAACTCTTTCAAGCTGCAACTAGATCAAACCAGATCAAACAGTCCAAGGCAGACACTAGGAACAGGCATGCCAATGTATGACTTGGGCCAGACATTGGGCAGAGGACAACTAGACTGTAAGGAATAGTCTTATCCTTATACACTATGTTCCTAACCTAAACTACCTCGTATTCTTTAAGTGGATGATGTTGAAAAATGTTTCTACTAAAGTTCATCATTTCATAAAGTTTCAGATGACGGTGTATGTAGAGGAAAACCTTAAAAGCAACTACTTGTCCTGTAAGGACAGTGAGACAAGCTTCACCAACGACAACTGACAGTTTATTCAAACATAAGTGGGAATATAATACAGGGTGCGGACGGAAAGGTAGCATGCGCGCAGGCGCCAATTCGGCTTGAACTAACCGCCAAAATATGTGTTTTTACACACGCACAAATACTTGAATTAAAAGTCAATAGAAATGGGTAATGAAATAATAAATACATGAAATTGTAGCTCTGAGGGAGCGGAATAAATATATACAGTTAGCCACAGTGTGGCGAAAGGAGAATTTAAATAAAATAGAGAATTCGGTGAATTTGCTGGACGACGGAGGAAGTGATGTCCTTACAGTCCCTTTCAAACCTTATATAACCTTATTGCTGAAAAAGGCCTGAATAAGTGGAGTACTATAAGTTTGGAAGCTTATTCTTCCAAATATATGGAAGTAGTTACTTCCAAGATTAGATCCCTCGGCTATACTTTGTGGTGGAGAAAATCTATATTCTATTGTCTCAAATTAAAAGGAAGGCTAGCATATTCATAAACTATTTAGTCCTTTAGAAATCTACAATGCATACCAGTTGTATAATACTGGCTTAGATTTCAATTTGATTTCCAATCTTGACCCCATCAGCAAGTCTCATGAACCTAAATCTTTAAATTCAGGTTTTCCAAGTTGGTTGATTGAAGATATGCTGTTCGTGGTTACTGTAATAAAGTTATGCGCAATCTTCATTCACTTTCTCTGCCAGGTTCTATGTGTTCCTTGAGTTTTAAATAGCTTCCCAGATGGATTTATTAGAATTTAATTCTTACACAGGGAAAGCACCGTTTTAAGTTACCTTTATGGGGAAGACAATGTAAACAGAACTACTGACATTTTGTTTTCATAATGGCTGAGGAGAGGAAGCCAAGTTAATGATGATGGAAGAGATTAGAAGTCTTTTTGCAGAGTGGATAACGTTATGACACAAGCCAAGACTCCCTTAAGGCACTTCCACACGAGGGGCAAATGCAGGGCGGGCACTCTGATCTACCTGTAATTCTTTCTCTTTGAATGTGTGTTACCAGATCAAACAGTCCAAGGCACACACTAGGAACAGGCATGCCAATGTATGACTTGGGCCAGACATTGGGCAGAAGACAGAGGGCAGAGTGCAGTCAGAGTTGTTTCAGACAACAGTCAGGCACCCATCCAGTGCCTCAACAACAGTCATGGGCATTTCGATGGTTTGCCCATTGTTTCCTCTTCTTTGACATTATCTAATCTTGATTGTGACCCATACAACAGAATGGGTAACAGCGGCTGCCCAATTTTACACATCAAAATTGGTGATAAGATTACATATCTTAATTTATCAATCATCCTTTTTTCTTATTCTCAGAAAGCCAGCGAGCCATGTCTTGTGGAAAGAAAGTTGGACTTCCCTACCCGATTGCTTACACTAGTCTGACTTCCATAGTTAGGTTTAATGATCATAATTTCATATTGTTCCTTCAGTAAGTGTTCTGGATGTTCACTGCGCATTACAGTCAAGTTCCTCTCATATTCTTTAACTACTTTAGATCCTCTAGCAGCTAAACCTTATCTGTTCCACGTCCGTAGTAGTTGTATTAGACATCTAGATTGTGAGACAAAAAATAGAGTAAGCTGGATCCTTATATTCATTTTCTCACTAAAGTGAAAGTGAGTTCCCTTATGTAAAATCCTTTTTATTTGGGATATGGTGTTTCATGTCATCGATACTCTTTAAAGCCCCTACCACACAAGTAGCACTCTATCCTTCCTGTAATTCTCTCAATCAGGTCAAGGCAGGCGCAGTAGGCACTGACAGGCAAACATATGACTTGGATCCGGACATTGGGCAGAGTGCAGTTAGAGTTGTAGTGGTCCTTAGTCAGGCACCCATTCGGTGCCTCAACTACGGGCACGGTCACTTGATGCTTTTCCCTTTGTTCCCTCATCTATGACATCTACACTCGTGATTGTTACCCATTCTACAAAATTGGAAGCAGTGCCAGCCCTGCGTGATTTTGCCCCTCGTGTGGAAAGGGCTTTAGTCTTCATTTGATGTAACGTTTGGGATGATAGTGTGTTTCTGTTCACATGCAAGGTAAGCCGGTAGCTTATCATGGGTATACTTTATTTGGGTAAATTCTAATATGAGTGCTTTTTATTACCCTTACAAGGTTGGCTATAAAGAAGTAAATACTATAATGGTGATATTAATCGAGAGGTGACTTTACATAGGCTATGCTATTTCATCCATAAGCCTCTGCAAATAAACAACCCTAACATACCAATTGGAAACAATTAGGTGTAAGTCGAGTGCCCACAGCATCGTCAAGAAAGGACTGGGCTGGAGCTGGATATCACCTCCACCAGTCTCTCATCATTTCTTCCAACAATCAACCCCCATTCTGGAAGAATAAGTTCGAGAACTCTTGGACAAGAAGGTGATAAAGAGAGTAAAGTCCATCAGGTTCCAGGGAAGGCTATTCTGCGTTCCCAAGAAGGACTCAGACAAACTCAAGAGTCATTCTGGACTTATCCCCTCTCAACAAGTTCATTGTGAACAATAAGTTCAAGATGCTGACCCTTCAACATATAAGGGCCCTACTGCCTCACAAGGCTTACATGGTCTCCATAGACCTGGCGGATGCCTACTGGCACGTTCCAATGAATCATCAAGCTTCCTCCTACCTAGGATTCAGGCTTCAAAGAAGACAATGTGCCTTCAGGGCCATGCCCTTCGGCCTCAACATGGCCCCAAGAATCTTCACGAAGCTCGCAGACACGATCGTCCAACAGCTACGTCTTCAAGACGTCCAGGTGATGGTCTACCTGGATGATTGGCTGATCTGTGCGATATCGCCAGAAGAATGCTTGCGTGCCTGCAAAAAGGTGACCCAGTTCCTGGAACATCTGGGTTTCAAAATCAACACCAAAAAGTCTCGACTGTCTCCAGCTCTGAAGTTTCAGTGGTTGGGAATCCACTGGGATCTTCAGTCACACCGTCTTTCCCTCCCTCTGAAGAAAAGGAAGGAAATAGCGGGATCTGTCAAGAGACTTCTAAAATCCAAATGGATTTCAAGACGACAACAGGAATGAGTACTCGGCTCCCTACAGTTTGCCTCAGTGACAGACCCAGTGCTAAAAGCACAGCTAAAGGCTGCATCGGGAGTCTGGAGACGAAACGCATCCATCGCTCGAAGAGATCTCAAGAGACCCCTACCAACCAGGTTTCGTTCACTCCTAAAACCCTGGTCGGATACAAAGAACCTAAGAAGATCCGTTCCTCTCCAACCACCGCCTCCGTTGATCACCATCCACACGGATGCCTCACTGGAAGGGTGGGAGGGATACTCCCACCAACGTCAGGTGCAAGGAACATGGTCTCCCCTGTTCAAGAGGTTCCACATCAACATCTTGGAGGCCACAGCGGTTCTTCTCACCTTGAAGAAACTGTCCCTCGATCCACATCCGCCTCACCCTGGACGGTGCCGTGGTGGTCAGATGTCTCAACCGTGAGGGCTCACGATCGCCCCATCTCAACCGTGTGCTATTACCCATCTTCCGCCTTGCGGACAGGAAGAGATGGCACCTCTCGGCAGTTCACTTACAAGGATTCCGCAACGTGACGGCGGACGCTCTATCACCGACAAGCCCGATAGAGTCGGAATGGTCCCTAGACACAAGATCATTCTCCTTCATCTCCCATCAGGTCCCGGAACTGCAAATCGACCTCTTCGCGACGAGCGACAACAAACAACTTCCTCATTATGTGGCCCCATACGAGGACCCCAAGGCGGAAGCGGTGGACGCCATGTCCCTGGACTGGAACAGGTGGACCAAGATTTACCTGTTCCCTCCAACCAACCTTCTGCTGAAAATCCTCACCAAATTGAGAACTTTCAAGGAAACGGCAGCCCTAGTGGCTCCCAAATGGGCGAGGAGCAATTGGTTCCCTCTCATCCTGGAACTGAAGCCCAAGCTAATCCCCCTGCCGGACCCAGTTCTTTCCCAGCAGGTCCAGAAGTTGACTGTCTTTGCTTCATTAAGGAAAACCCGAGACCTTCATCTCATGATTTTCTCTCACTAGCTGTGAAGAAAAGATTTGGAATATTGAAGAAGTGCTTAGACTTCCTAGAGGAATACAAAACAAAGTCTACCAGAAGGCAATAAGAGTCTTCCTGGAAGAAGTGGGTGTCCTTTGATAAGGCGAAGAATCCTTCGGAAATCTCTACGGATTTTTGTATGTCCTTCTTCATTCACCTTCATGGACAAGGCCTAGCAGCCAACACGATTTCCACTTGTAAATCGGCCTTGACAAGACCATTACTCTATGCCTTCCAGGTTGATCTGTCCAACGAAATCTTTAACAAAATTCTGAAAGCATGTGCTAGACTCCGTCCCGCACCCCTACCGAGACCTATCTCCTGGTCTCTCGACAAAGTGCTTCAATTTGCCTCTAGTCTGGACAATGAATCTTGCCCTCTGAAAGACCTGACCCAAAAAGTTATTTTCCTTTTTGGGCTCAAGCCATGTCGTCCTGATGGAAGGTTCCTTCAGTAGCTTCCTAGGGTATATTTAACTACAGTGGATATTCCCAGAGAATTAAACTAAAGGTTATCACAGAATTCTAACTTCTGGTGCAAGTACCCTAAAGGTTTCCCTCTAGGATATCGTATATCAGCAGGGGACGCATGTATTAACACGCCACATAGCTATCTGCACCCCATATAGAGTTAACGCTTCGATATGGGAAGGAGGCTGAGTAACTGAGGAGCCGTTCCAAAGTTACTCTCATTCGTGGCTACTTTTGGTACTCGAGACGTAAACAAACGGGCGCCATTGTTAAATGACGTCACGTCCGTCTTCATCCTTTCGTCTGTAGCTCCTACGCTAAGTCGGATTTTTCCCAAGTGCTTTCCTTATCTGCTTACATCGCCGTTATGTCTCAGCCTTCAGCCTCGCCTTCTTCTGGAAAGTTGAGTACCAGGTCCTAGTATTGTTTAAATAAGCTCTGGCCGTAATGTAACTTCTACTTTTCATAAAATATTGTGTTTTGTGGCGGAGCTGTGCCGATACCGGACGCGCCATTTTACGGCGCCGCTGTTCATGTTGCATGCTTTATTTAGTTAGCCAGAACAGCCTTCTCCGGTCCTTTAACTAATTAATATTATAAGTTATTTAGTCTTCATAGCTAGGAAGTAATTATATCGTGTGTTAGCGCTCGTTAGGCAACGGTCGTTGACCGACCCCATACTAGATCGCTAGCCTAGCCCCTAGGCTTGACAGCCTAGTACTCATATTACTGCATGATATATAAGTGTTCCTAAGTTAAGTTATGAAGATTTAGGCATTCTTAAACATACTAGTTACTGTGATGTAAGTGTTTTCGCCTTCGGGGACCATACAAATGTATGCTTCCTATTCCCCTTACCTACAGGTAATTCCCTCTGGGTAGCCTTGCTTCTCCCTTATTCTATATTGGGGAGAATCTTGACTTCACCCAGAGTATTTATCGCTTCTCAGCCTACCCTAAGGGAATGAACCCCCCTTAGGGTCGTGCTCAAGACCTTAGGAAGGGCTCTGCCCTTCCCCAGTTTGCACTTGGTTGGGTTACTCCTTCCTCCCTGCAACTAGCAATGCGTCTTTCCAGGCCTCCCTAGCCTAGGAGATGGTCCTCCTAATCTAGGTTAGGCTCTGGGGGGGGGGGGAGATTCTGCCTTATTATAGTTTAGGACAGTACATCAGTGCTGTACCTGATCTGAGCTACCTATCCTAGGTTAGGGAGTGTTCTCCCTTGCCTTGGTGGCCTCTCTCATACAGAGTCTACCCACTTTAGAAAGACCCCTACTCCCCTCCCCACTCTATCCCTTTGGTGTAGGCCTGCCTACACACCCCTGTCCTCTGTCCTACAACTACTCCCTTGGGTGGAGTGGTAGGGCTAGCCTTGTTCTTCAGCTGAGCTGGCCGCTCTGGTACACTTACCCTTCATAGCGTTCTATAGGGGTGGTTTCCGGCAGGATCGCCGGCAGAGGATTCCCCCTCTTTGAGTGCTCTCTATCCCTCCCTTGGGTTACCTCAGGCTCCCGGCTGTCTGCCGCCGGATGATAGGTGTACCTACTCCTGTCATGAGTGCACTCCCTCTGGAGGGATGCCTGCGGGGTATAGGATATTACCCCTCCCTTCCCTCCTTACCTTTCTCTCTCTCTATTATGGTGCCGGTCCCTTGCCGCCTCTACTGCCGCCACTACCTCAGGTGACCTCTATTCATAAGAAACCTCCCCTCTAGGACGTCAGCCTACCGCCTGCCGCCTTCCGTCGACATACCGCCGACGTCCCACCCCATATATTTCCCCAGGATTACCTAGCGACAGCCGGCCAACTGCCGGAGACTGCCCCCCCCCCCTTACCTGCCGACATTCTAGGTATCTGCCCTATATATATATACAGTATATATATATCTCATGAGTTGAACTAAGGTTCACCATGCCGTCAGCCACCGGCTGCCGGAGCCCGCCGGCGGTTGCCTCTGTGGTGTTGTCCATCTCGATTGCTCAGTGTGTCCTCCTTGATGTTTTCACCCTGCAGGACCTGTCTCCGGCATGCCGTCGATCTGCCGGCGCCCCCTAATGAGGCACTAAGGGACATGCACCCCTTCCTCGGCTGCCGGCAGTCAATCTGATGCAGCCAGATAGCCTGGCCACCTCCATATAGGTATTGTTATACCATCTGATATAGTGGCTATGCTGTATGGTTGCACATTACAACATTTCCAGCATACTCTGTGCATCTCAGTGCAGTCGCTTGCCGGAACCTACATATTACTAAGGGGTTTATCCTATTTTCCCCTCTCCCTCACTAGGCTCTGAGCGGTCTCAGATCCTTTTACACTCTGCAGACTATTCCTCTATTAAGGAGGCCTAGCTTGGCTTATCCATACGGATTTTCCCTCCTTTGGAACCCTCGGGTCCTAAGGAATTGTCTACAGATAAGGTTATGGTAACCGGCTGGGCGGGATTCACAAGTATGTATCTACCTACTTCCCTTCCTGCTCATCTATCTTGAGCATATAATTAATATGCTATTTTACAGATTAAGTTATTCTTAAGTCTAGAGTAATATAAGTCATTCTTATGCCTTCCATGTACTCATGATCTCTTTCTTCTACAGGAGGAGTATATGAAGTGTGAGAGCAACTTCTGTGGAGTTACGCCCGGACTTCTACGGGCACAAGGCGTGCCGGACCCATGCCCCCTGCGTCGCCAAGAGAGGCGACCTTAAATACTGGCATCCGCAGAACTGTTCAGTCTGCAAGAGTCTCATCGATGACGCGTTCAATAAACCTCCTACCATGGAGGTAAGGGACACTGCTAGAGAGAAGCTGCGCAAATGGGTGCGAGGCTTCCAAAAAAATGCCTCTGGACCTTATCTTCCAAATGAAGATATGAGGGCCTTGCTTTTCCCGAAAGCATCCAAGGACTCGGTGATCCCTCAAGACCAGATTCCCACCGTCCAACTGGTGGTCGAACCTGACATCGTCATGGCACAATCAATGCGTACGTGCCACATCGATTCCGACGACGTGGAACGTATGTCGGAGGTGTCAGAAGGTAGTGGTTTTGAAGGAAAGGAAAAAATTCCAATTTCTTTCCTGGTAACGAGCTCTTCAGCCCACAAGGGTTTAGTGCATTTTCCCATGATACAAGAAAGCAACCCACACAGGCTCTATTTTAGGTGCAACTTTGTAAAAATGTATTATAAACATAAAATATATCTTATGAAAAGGTTTTTTTCGCATCTCCATTATTTCTGCGAGTGCCCGGCAAAGGCCTAATTAAGAGAAACAGCAAAATTTGAGCAAGTACATTAACTTGAAGTACTGTACTTAACCTTGTAATTTAACTCATAATTACAGTATTATTATCCAAAACAAGATCCCAGTTACTGTTCCTATCTTTCGTTTGCATTCAATGTGGGCTATTAGCTTGAAACCACATATTAATATTAGGTACAGTAGTGTAACTAGACCATTTGGAAGAAGTTGAGACACATCCCTGTCATCTCCTTCATTTCTATAGGTACTATTTTCAAATTTGATCTACACTTTAACAACTTTCAAATCTCTCTGGGTCTGCTCAACTATATTACAGTACTCACAAATTTGTATATACACTGTATTTCATATATGAATGATTAAATACATACATATACCAAGGCAATTCCCCCAATTTTGGGGGGTAGCTGACATCAAACAAATAAAACAAAAAAGGGGATCTCTCCTCTCTACGTTCCTCCCAGACTGACAAGGGACTCAACTGAGCTTAGCTGGTACTGCTAGGGGTGCCACAGCCCACCCTCCCCCGTTATCCACCACAGATGAAGCTTCATAACGCTAAATCCCCTTCTGCTGCTACTTCCGCGGACAACTAAGGCACACTCAACAAACTAATACCCCTTGAATTAAAACACTCATGCAGATGTCCCTTACCCTTATATAATGGTACAATACATGCAAAACCCAATCTACTGGTACCATTGACAACACAAAACACATATTAAACAATCTCACCAACCATTCAAGTACAGTAACATCCCCTTCCTTCAACATCTCAGCTCTCACACCATCCATACCAGATGTTTTTCCTACTCTTGTTTCATCTAGTGCTCTTCTCACTTCCTCTCTTGTAATCTCTCTCTCATTCTCATCTCCCATCACCGGCACCTCAACACCTGCAACAGCAATTAAATCTGCCTCCCTATTATCCTCAACATTCAGTAAACTTTCAAAAGATTCCGCCCTTTTCCTTGACTCCTCTCCTTTTAACAACCTTCCATTCCCATCTTTCACTGTCTCTTCAATTCTTGAACCAGAATTAATAGTTCCATAGTTCATTAAATTACTTTTAAAGCACAATTTAGGTTATAATTGAAAACAAATTTGCATCTAAAAACTTTTACACAAAAACAGTTCAAGACTAAATACAGTGTAAAATTACTTTCTAGGAAGTGCCAACATGTCCACCATAGACAAATTGCTACATTTTATTCAAACAAAGATTGAAGACTACAATGCATACAAAGCAATTTTCTTCCTTCAATTAGAGTAATTTCAAACATTTTTATCCCAATCATGCTAAAAATTTCTTGTAGACTTAATTGGCAATATATATGGTACTTGTACAATATACACTTCCAACCCAGACAAAAATAAAACTACAGTAATAGTGAAAAAGTATAAAAAGTTTCTACAAACAAGTTAATACAACTTAGGATCAAATTCATAAATATTTAAAATTAGTGTTGTCTTCCTAAAACAACAGCACTGTATATATATATTTTCAAAATAAAAACATACTTAAAAATAAACCTTATATTTCTAAGTTGTACTAGATCTACAAGTAGAAAACACTTGAAAATTCATTGAATATCAGAATAACTGATATTGAGAAAATTTCAAAACACATTACAGTACATTTAAGCACACCCTACTTTATGATAATGTCAAAATACAAATTCCTTAGTTGTAATAATACAGATACAGTACATATTTCAAGTTCTTCAAAGAAATTTTGACCTTTTAGGCACATCTGCCACTATGTATCAAATACAGTACTGACTCCCCTTACACTAAAAACAAGTTGTATCTCCAGATAAGATGATCACTTACTGGGGACAGTACTAAATGTCATCTACAAGTACAGAAGACACAATTAAAAGATGTGAAATCAGAGCATTAGTTTAAACATATCATACATGCCAGCATGTTCAGATCATATACAAACCATGTGATTTAAACAAATAACTATAAAGTACCAAAGCAGCACGGTGATGACTCCAAAATCCCAATTATAGATGCAAAAACACCTCGTCTACTACACACAAGCACACTATTTTGCCAACATGTTCTTTGGTGGTGGAAATCTAGAATCAAATGACATTAAACCAAAAGGTTTTTTACTTTTTTTCACAAACCCAACATATTATTGGTAGGTCACATTCAATGTAAAATATTGAATTGCATATACATACATACAAATATAAATAAATCAACTGTATCTAAACTACATTATCGGTACTAAATTTTCCAAGTCAGCAAATCAGTAAGATTTTATATTGAGTATTAATAATCCACACCAGCATATAGAAATTCCCCGAAGTAACTAAAAAAAATATTCTTTATAAAGAATGCATTTGTGGCAGGTTACAATTAAACATATCTAGCTGACTACCAATTAACACAATGGCAGACAAAATTCATCTTAAATAAAAGGTCTTTTTTTTTTTTATTAAAACTAACAGTATCAGTAATCCAACATAACAAACCTCCCCATGAAACAATATTTTTCACAAACTTTCTATTTGTACCAAATTACAGACAAAAAGGAAAATGTATTTCATTACATTACAAAAAGACTATATGTTTACAATTCATTGACAAAATGAATCCCTAAGTAATGATAATAGTAACCATTATATAAGATTAGATTAATACACCAAAATTATAAAAAGATTCTACACAAAACCTGAACAAATTTGATATTTTTCAAAATGCAATACTTATATACTCTTCTCAATTGCAATTGTCAGTACACTAAAAATCTTATTTAATTGATGAAACAATAAAAAAATAGATACTGTATAACCCATCTGAAAGAGATAGCTGCCTGTATTTTCATCAATTTCTATTTGTACACATACCTACAAAAAGCTTCAAATGCACTGGAATTGATTGTAATTAGGAGTGTTGTTTCTTTTCTCTATGGAACAGTACCATTTACTTATGTCACATTTACTTCTAAGATTAGGATCTTCCTCATCACCACACGAACACTTATCTTCTTGACTGGACAAAACAGTCATCATCAACTTAAACCAAGCAAAAAATATCAGTGGACATAAAGTTAAGTACTCTTAAACAGAACTGCAAATCAGAAAACCTGACACGTAAAGTTAGTTATAACTTCTCTTGGCACAAAAAAAGATCTCTTGCTACTACACAGAATGATGTGCATCTCACAACAGGATTTGATTACTCCTTCTTCTTGGGTTTCTTGGGATTACGAGATCGGGACTTTGCCTTGCACAGTGGACAAATAGGAGCATTGCGATGGATCTGTTGATGGCAGCTCAAACAAGATTTCATAGGAGGAGGCTGTTGTCTGTTATGGAAAAATATGAAAAAATAAACTTACATACATATACCAAGGCACTTCCCCCAATTTTGGGGGGTAGCCGAAATCAAACAAATGAAACAGAAAAGAGGACCTCTCCTCTCTACGTTCCTCCCAGCCTGACAAGGGACTCAACCGATTTCGGCTGGTACTGCTAGGGGTGCCACAGCCCACCCTCCCCCGTTATCCACCACATGTGAAGCTTCATAATGCTGAATCCCTGACTGCTCCTACCTCCGTGGTCTCCCAAGGCACCGGAGGAAACAGCAGAGCCTACCGGAACTGCGTCACAATCACTAGCCATTCATTCGTATTTCTAGCACGCTCTCTTGCCTTTCTCACATCTATCCTCCTATCACCCAGAGCTTTCTTCACTCCATCCATCCACCCAAACCTTGGCCTTCAGCTTGTACTTCTCCCATCAACTATTGCATTCATCACCTTCTTTAGCAGACAGCCATTTTTCATTCTTTCAACATAGCCAAACCACCTCAACACATTCATATCCACTCTAGCTGCTAACTCATTTCTTACACCCGTTCTCACCTTCACTACTTCGTTCCTAACCCTATCTACTCGAGATACACCAGCCATACTCCTTAGACATTTCATCTCAAACACATTAAATTTCTGTCTCTCTGTCACTTTCATTCCCCACAACTCCTATCGATACATCACAGTTGGTGAAATCACTTTCTCATACAGAACTGTCTTTACATTCATGCCCAACCCTCTATTTCTTACTACTCCCTTAACTGCCCCCAACACTTTGCATCCTTCATTCACTCTCTGACGTACATCTGCTTTCACTACACCATTTGCTGCAACAACAGACCCCAAGTACTTAAACTGATCCACCTCCTCAAGTAACTCTCCATTCAACATGACATTCAACCTCGCACCACCTTCCCTCCTCTTACATCTCATAACCTTACTCTTACCCACATTAACTCTCAACTTCCTTCTCTCAAACACCCTTCCAAATTCTGTCACTAATCGGCCAAGCTTCTCTTCCACGTCTGCAACCGGTACAGTATCATCCGCAAACAACAACTGATTTACCTCCCATTCATGGTCATTCTCGTCTACCAGTTTCAATCCTCATCCAAGCACTCGAGCATTCACCTCTCTCACCACTCCATCAACATACAAGTTAAACAACCACGGCGACATCACACATCCCTGTCTCAGCCCCACTCTCACCGGAAACCAATCGCTCACTTCATTTCCTATCCTAACACATGTTTTACTACCTTTATAGAAACTTTTCACTGCTTGCAACAACCTTCCACCAACTCTATATAACCTCATCACATTCCACATTGCTTCCCTATCAACTCTATCATACGCTTTCTCCAGATCCATAAACGCAACATACACCTCCTGTAAAAATCTTATTCATACAACCCCTACCTCTTCTAAAACCACCCTATACTTCTAAGATTGCATTCTCTGTTTTATCCTTAATCCTATTAATCAGTACTCTACCATACACTTTTCCCACCACACTCAAAAAACTAATACCCCTTAAATTATAACACTCATGCACATCTCCCTTACCCTTATATAGTGGTACAATACACGCACAAACCCAATCTACTGGTACCATTGACAACACAAAACACATATTAAACAATCTCACCAACCATTCAATTACAGTCACATCCCCTTCCTTCAGCATCTCAGCTCTCACACCATCCATACCAGATGCTTTTCCTATTCTCATTTCATCTAGTGGTCTCCTCACTTCCTCTCTTGTAATCTCTCTCTCATTCTCGTCTCCCATCACCGGCACCTCAACACCTGCAACAGCAATTATATCTGCCTCCCTATTATCCTCAACATTCAGTAAACTTTCAAAATATTACGCCCATCTTTTCCTTGCCGCCTCTCCTTTTAACAACCTTCCATTTCCATCTTTCACTGTCTTCAATTCTTGAACCAGCCTTCCTTACTCTCTTCACTTCTTTCCAAAACTTCTTATTCTCTTCATATGAATGACCCAATCCCTGACTCCACCTCAGGTCAGCTGCCCTCTTTGCCTCACTTACCTTGCGCTTTACTTCCACACTTTTCTCTCTATATCTTTCATACTTCTCTACACTATTACTCTGCAGCCATTCCTCAAAAGCCCTCTTTTTCTCTTCCACTTTTACCTTCACTCCTTCATTCCACCATTCACTGCCCTTCCTCATGCTTCCTCCAATGTTACTACTACAGGTAATTAGTTTACATTTCATATTGGCAATGAAGGAAAAAACATTTGGAACTCCTAAAAATAAGAAATCTTAAAATTATTTTGCCTTTTTTTATTGACACTAACCAGACCAGAGTTATTTAATAGAAGTATGGTTTTAGCATAGCTGGAACTCGGCTGCTAAAGTGTTGGTAAAGGCAAATGGCGAGGAAGCCTTGCCCCCTTATCAACGCATTAAGTAGCCACTTTGACTTTCACCTAGGACTTGTGGGGTAATTGAGGTGGTTAGTAAAACTCAAAAGTCTTACGTTTGCATAGTTAGGAAAAATACAAAAGACCTTAAAAATTTGTGATTTGTTCCAACACAAACCCTCTTTCTGTAGTAGAAAAATATTTTTATTTTAAAATAAATTTTTAAATACACTTACCTGGTAGTTACATATATATAGCTTAATCCCGCCGATTCGTCGCACGCACAGTAGAAATTCTAATTTCGTGGCAATCGCTGACCAGGTGGTCATACCTGAGCGCCATCTAACTAGGTAACTGGAACCATTCCCATTTATCCTCAGAAATTCCATGCTCATGTTTTCAGAGGGGAGGAGGGAGGGACCTTTTATATATGTACAGTAACTACCAGGTAAGTATATTTAAAAATTTATTCTAAAATAAAAATGATATTTTTATCTTAAAATAAATTTCTAAATATACTTACCTGGTAGTTACATATATAGAGCTTAATCCCGCCGATTCGTCACGCGCACGGCAGAAATTCAAATTTCGCGGCAATCACCGACCAGGTGGCCAGGTGGTCACACCTGAGCGCCATCTAATTAGGTAACTGGAACCATTCCCATTTATCCTCAGAAATTCTATGCCCCTGTTTTCAGAGGGGAGGAGGGAGGGACCTTTTATATATGTAACTACCAAGTAAGTATATTAAAAAATTTATTTTAAAATAAAAATGATATTTTAATTATAAAATAAATTTTTGAATATACTTACCCGGTGAATATATAATAGCTGCAA
>NC_090740.1:42262122-42279622 GCF_036898095.1 Palaemon carinicauda
AGAAGTTGCACTACTCTGTCATATCTGTAAAGAAATTTCTTGTTTTTTCTTTTTTCGCTTAGGTCTCATGTGGCGTAGTTACCCCTGATATCGTATTTCAAAATTTTAATTTTCTCTCTTTACGTTTTCTTCTACATAAATATGCGTAGACTACGATAAAGTCACCGTTATACATATGCATAGTCTTCGTGACATCACGGTGGTAAAACGCAAGACAAGAGAGATATAATTCTTCCACTAGCTTTGAATATAATCTTAGTAGTGCTAGTTCATAAGAACATAGTTTATATATCTTAGTACCAACTAAGGGGTGATTTATTTAGGATGTATCTTGCCCATCGCACCAGCCCCTAGCTAATTATTCTTTTTAATTACATAATTTTTGTATGCCAGAATCAATAGGATTATTACTATGTATATACCCATACAGTGTAAGATTACTCTCTATATTCAGAAAAAAAACTGCCTATACCACACTCCTTGCAAGAATATAATACCCTACTGGAAAGTCTCTGTATGGCACCTAATCGTGTGTAGCATGCGTACACCGATGCTCACCTGTTATTATTATTATTATTATTATTATTATTATTATTATTATTATTATTATTATTATTATTACTTGCTAAGCTTCAACCCTTTTTGGAAAAGCAGGATACTATAAGCCCAGGGGCCCCAACAGGGAAAATAGTTCAGTGAGGAAAATAAACAAGGAAAATTAAATATTTAAAAAAAAAGGAACAACATTGAAATGAATATTTCTTATACAAACTATAAAAACTTTAACAAAACAAGAAGATAAATTAAATAAAATAGTGTGCCCGAGTGTACCCTCAAGCAAGAGAACTCTAACCCAAGATAGTGGAAGGGCATGGTACAGAGGCTATGGCACTACCTAAGAATAGAGAACAATGGTTTGATTTTGGAGTGTCCTTCTCCTAGAAGAGCTGCTTACCATAGCTAAAGAGTCTCTTCTACCCTTACCAAGAGGAAAGTAGCCACTTGGGGGGAAAAAGACTTGTTTCGTAATCTCGGCGTTGCCAGGTGTATGAGGACAGAGGAGAATCTGTAAAGTATAGTCTAGACTATTCGGTGTATGTATAGGCAACGGGAAAGAGAACTATAACCAGAGAGAAGGATCAATAAGTATTGTCTGGCCAGTCAAAGGACCCCATAACTCTCTAGCTGTAGTATCTCAATGGGTGGCAGAGGATGAACCCAGGTGCAGCACCTTGAGCCAAGGTACTGCACCTGGGTTCAAGGTCCTTGACCCAGACTGACCATTTGCTTGTGATCTAGCCATGTATAAAGGTGTATAGCTATCGTGCCTACCGTGCCGACACTTAATCCCGGTCCACACCTTGCCTTCGTTCGTTCGTTCGTCCAGATTAGGCCTTCCCCTCTGAAATCAGAAATTGTTCCTCCTGAAACTAGCGATTGTTCCAGAAGAAACTCGACCGTATACCCGTGGAAAAGTCATTGGACGGGAGAAAGAGGAAGCCTAGGGACCTGAACCAGTGGCCACAATCATCCAAGCAGTAAATTTAGCAGGCCTTACACACAGAGGACTTGCACGCCAATTTGAATGCTTCTGGCATGAACCGGCCAATCCTTGATATTAGTGAGTATGGGTAAAAAGGACAAACGCTTTGATACTAGCCTGTTCTTTCATCCTTTCAGCATGTTTAACCGCATGTGCCAATCTCTCTGAGACTGGGTTGATATACCTATTTTGACACGTACAGTACTGTTATACGAGCATATTTCATCCAGAATTCTTACCCCATGAAGACTTACCTGAGAAGCTCCAATTCACCGGCTTCTCATGATGCTGCATGTGGAGAGTTATGGCTAGTGCAACAGCTACATTTAATCAAGGCCCTCCAGACTGGTCCCGCCAATGCTGCCCTAACTGGAACACATGGTTCCCCGTCTAGGGTGCCAGCGTCTACAGCCCCTAAGAAAGATGAAATGGAGATGTCAAGGGCCACGTTTCAATCATAGTGAAGGTCAATGGAGTGTTAGCTTCAATTTTGCAAGGTGTTGACCAACGAGGCAGAGCAACATGTGAGTCTGTATTGCACACCAACACTGAAGTAAGCCATTGATGCCAGTTACAGTACTGAAAATTACATTGCCATTTTGACTACTGTCGTGTCCACTTGGTCAAACTCTGTCTTCAGACTATTTCTTTACCATACAAAGTATGCAAACTATAACCAAAACTGTATCCAAACAGTAGAGCTACAAGACAGCTGGGTTACAGCCTATAGGTAATCACTAATCAGTCGGCAGCAAGTAGAAGCCGCCGCGTGTATATATACCATCTAATCCACTTCTCGACTTCCTTGACATTTTCATTTGACTAATTTCCCTATGGTACTGGTTTCTGTTATTGTCTATTTTTTTCACATCACTTGTCAAAACTTATGAAGTTTTTACTGGTAATCTCATCAGCTATCTCTTTGATGGCTGCAACACATTAGTTTCTACTCCCATAAGAAACACTTACTTTATACAAAAATTCATGTTTTTGCAACATTTCAATTAATTCAATACTGCTATCCCGAGACCACCGTGTGGTTGAATTGGTCATGATGTACAGTATTAAATCTGAGAAAATATAAAAGTTCTTAATTCAGAAACGATAGAAACAGACTGAATGCTGATTTTGTGTCTGGCAGTGTCGTCGTTTCATAGTCAAAGTCAGAACCCTGTGCCCTCTTTAACAGCAAACACGGGCATTTCGAGGTTTTGTTTGCTTAAATCGCACATTTACAAACAATGTCTTTGTGTCTGAAGACAGAGTTTGACCATGTGAACGTTGCATAAAGGAGTATTGGACACTGCCTCCAAACTCGTCCTTCGTGTATCAAATCTGACAGCTCGATAATTTCTTCGTGTATTGCTCTAAAAAAAGCCATAGACTAAGAAATTAGTGTCTTAATTGTAATTCTAATCTTTCCAAGTATATGTTGTTAAAGAAACCTATAGTGGGATCAGGTGATCAAGTGTTAAAGAGACAAATATTTCAATCATGTGAATCCTTTGCAAGTGTCAATACCCTATGGCAATCCTTGTCCAAAATCTTGCAAGAGATTTTGAGGTGGAAGTCTTACTTTCCATGCCTGAACACAAATGGAACAATTTCCACGGCGACAAACTTATGTGATGGATTATTGAGTGAATATAAAAATGGAAATGAATTATTTTTTGAAAGAAGAGATTCTTTTGTCATGCAACAGAAAATGGGCAACCCCATTTTTAACGTGTAATCAAATTTGTGCAATTATCACAGAGTACGACTCTATTTTCGAATATGCTTTAAAACATGTCTTTCAAAATTATGTGGAAAAAAAAATTCCATCAAAAGGGTTCTGTATCAAGGAAAAGGGATGACTGCTTCTTTCCCCACAATGGTTTCAGCATAGTTTGTTGATATTGCCATTTATCTTGCAGCATATTTAGTTTCATTTCTATCAAATGCTTGAATTAGTTTGCGTAGGAGTTATTGAAACCGTAACGGCTTTAACCTATTTCATTCAATTTAAATCTATGTGATTTCTATGACGATAAGAAAATTATCTTAATGACCGATAATAGAGGAACATATTCCATAAAGAACTAGGGTACGCGACTCATAAGAAATGACTGCTAAATATATAGATATGCACATACCCCCCTTTCACCAGAGTATAACTACTTCCTCTCTCCACTACTCGGAGAGAGTTGGCGTGACCGAAAAGATAGATAGGTATATATATATATATATAAATATATATATATATATACATATATATATATATATGTGTATATATATATATATCCATATATATATATCCATATATATATATATATATATATATATATATATATATATACATGTATATATATATATATATATATATATATATATATATATATACATATATATATATATATATATATGTGTATATATATATATCCATATACATATATCCATATATATATATATATATATATATATACATGTATATATATATATATATATATATATATATATATATATATACATATATATATATATATATGCATATATATATACATATATATATATATGCATATATATATACATATATATATATATGCATATATATATACATATATATATATATATATATATATATATATACATATATATATGCATATATATATATACATATATATATATATATATATATATATGTATATATATATATATATATATATATATATATATATATATATATATATATATATATGTATATATATATATATATATATATACCAAGGTACTTCCCCCAATTTTGGGGGGTAGCCAACATCAAACAATGAAACAAAAAGGGGACCTCTCCTCTCTACGTTCCTCCCAACCTGACAAGGGACTCAACCGAGTTCGACTGGTACTGCTAGGGTGCCACAGCCCACCCTCCCCCGTTATCCACCACAGATGAAGCTTCATAACGCTGAATCCCCTACTGCTGCTACCTCCGCGGTCATCTAAGGCACCGGAGGAAGCTGCAGGGCCTACCAGAACTGCGTCACAATCGCTCGCAATTCATTCCTATTTCTAGCACGCTCTCTTGCCTCTCTCACATCTATCCTCCTATCACCCAGAGCTTCCTTCACTCCATCCATCAACCCAAACCTTGGCCTTCCTCTTGTACTTCTCCCATCAACTCTTGCATTCATCACCTTCTTTAGCAGACATCCATTTTCCATTCTCTCAACATGGCCAAACCACCTCAACACATTCATATCCACTCTAGCCGCTAACTCATTTCTTACACCCTTTCTCACCCTCACTACTTCGTTCCTAACCCTATCTACTCGAGATACACCAGCCATACTCCATAGACACTTCATCTCAAACACATTCAATTTCTGTCTCTCCGTCACTTTCATTCCCCACAACTCCGATCCATACATCACAGTTGATACAATCACTTTCTCATACAGAACTCTCTTTACATTCATGCCCAACCCTCTATTTTTTACTACTGCCTTGACTGCCCCCAACACGTTGCATCCTTCATTCACTCTGACGTATATCTGCTTCCACTCCACCATTTGCTGCAACAACAGACCCCAAGTACTTAAACTGATCCACCTCATCAAGTAACTCTCCATTCAACATGACATTCAACCTCGCACCATCTTCCCTTCTCGTACATCTCATAACCTTACTCTTACCCACATTAACTCTCAACTTCTTTCTCTCACACACCCTTCCAAATTCTGTCACTAATCGGCCAAGCTTCTCTTCTGTGTCTGCAACCAGTACAGTATCATCCACAAACAACAACTGATTTACCTCCCATTCATGGTTATTCTCGTCTTCCAGTTTCTATCCTCGTCCAAGTACTCGAGCATTCACCTCTCTCACCACTCCATCAACATACAAGTTAAAACAACCACAGCGACATCACACATCCCTGTCTCAGCCCCACTCTCACCGGAAACCAATCGCTCACTTCATTTCCTATCCTAACACATGCTTTACTACCTTTATAGAAACTTTTCACTGCTTGCAACAACCTTCCACCAACTCCATATAACCTTATCACATTCCACATTGCTTCCCTATCAACTATCATACGCTTTCTCCAGATCCATAAACGCAACATACACCTCCTTACCTTTTGCTAAATATTTCTCGCATATCTGCCAAACTGTAAAAATCTGATTCATACAACCCCTACCTCTTCTAAGATCACCCTGTACTTCTAAGATTGCATTCTCTGTTTTATCCTTAATCCTTTTAATCAGTACTCTACCATACACTTTTCCAACTACACTCAACAAACTAATACCCCTTGAATTACAACACTTATGCACATCTCCCTTACCCTTATATAGTGGTACAATATATGCACAAACCCAATCTACTGGTACCATTGACAACACAAAACGCATATTAAACAATCTCACCAACCATTCAAGTACAGTCCCACCCCTTCCTTCAACATCTCGGCTCTTACACCATCCATACCAGATGCTTTTCCTACTCTCGTTTCATCTAGTGCTCTCCTCACTTCCTCTCTTGTAATCTCTCTCTCTCTCTCATTCTCATCTCCCATCACCGGCACCTCAACACCTGCATCAGCAATTATATCTGCCTCCCTATTATCCTCTAACATTCAGTAAACTTTCAAAATATTACGCCCACCTGTTCCTTGCCTCCTCTCCTTTTAACAACTTTCTATTTCCATCTTTCACTGTCTCTTCAATTCTTGAACCAGCCTTCCTTACTCTCTCCACTTCATTCCAAAACAACTTCTTATTCTCTTCATATGAACGACCCAATCCCTGACCCCACTTCAGGTCAGGTGCCCTCTTTGCCTCACTTACCTTGCGCTTTAATTATATATTTTTAATACTTCTCTACACTATTACTCTGCAGTAATGTATATATATATATATATATATATATATATATATATATATATATATATATATATATACTTATTCTCTATTATATAAAAGGGAAGATAAGGAAACTAAATGGTAATTTTTAAGGAGAGACAAAATAGTAACTGACAGAACTCGGGGGTAAATACGAAAGGTTAACTACAGAGGTAAAAAAATCGAAAAAGATATTTTGTTTATAAAATCTTTATTATAAGATCTGTACGAACAGTTGAACACGTACAAAAATTTCAACAAAAAGTGTGTATGTGTGTTCTTACTATACAATTTTCCCGGTTATCTTGTTTTTCATTGTGTCATGTACATTAATTTTATTTATACAGGACTGATTTGAAAACTCTTATCCTTTATTTATGAAATTAAAACCTGCATTTTGAATTAAAAAGAAAATTTGTCTATTAATATGACTAACCGTAGTTATATATCCTTAAATGCCAATTATAAAGGAATAAAAAGGTATGGGAGTTTGATATGTAATTGCTATAGTTTTTTTTTTTTTTCAAGGGAAAGTCCATATATGCAGGATCAAAACATTATCTAGCAAAACATTGTGCTTTTAAGTTAAAAATTAAGAAAGCATATTTTGGTCTGGTGCTCATGGAATCCTTTTTCATGTCAACATTCTGTTCAAAGACCATGTTTCAGATGTAAATATCAGAATGAACAAAAATTATTCAAGTGAAGTAAACACCACAGGGTATTTTCGATAGCCAAATAGTTGAGCTAAATCAACAGGGCACTGGAATATGAATAACATCCACAAACATTTATCAGATAATCTGTTAATTTCGATTGTTGAACTTTATGAAGACATCTCTCAATGTCGCTGGCAAACTTAAGTAGAAAATCTAACATTATTCCAATTACTGTCATGATAGAAAATATGATAAAAAACATTGCACCCAAGACTATAAATTAAAAGACCTAATTACTCTTAGAACGTCTTCACGACAGTCCCTAATTTTGACCTGAATTGAAGTACAGAGGAAGAGGAAGAAGAAGAAGAGAGTATATTTAAATAGCATTATTCCTGATCCAAGTCTTATATTTCGAAACTCTGGTATACACTCCTGGGTTTTCAGCTTCTGCGCATCGGATTCCCCAAGACACAACTCCTATGACGGCCCACCTGTTCTCAGTTCCTTGGCGCAAGAGGAGAGGACCACCGCTGTCACCCTGTGACAATAGGAAGACAGAAAGATTAGTTGAGATTTTCTTCAATAATTGAAAAAGGGAAATAATTTTAACTTCATGACTAAAAGGATTTCAAATTGTTATAGAGAAATTATCAAGTTTTTATGAGCAAAATGTATTTTAAAGCATTTAAAAAGGCACAGTTATTGTAAGGATCATGATATGAAAATGAGCATAGTTTATAACTACAGGCATATTTGAAAAAAATACCAATTTATTTATTAAGTGCATACTTAATCTATTTGAGAGAGAGAGAGAGAGAGAGAGAGAGAGAGAGAGAGAGAGGGAGAGAGAGAGAGAGAGAGAGAGAGAGAGAGAGAGAGAGAGAGAGAGAGAGAGAGAGAGAGAGAGAGAGACTGACCTGGCAGGAATCCTTTCCTCCTTCACGCACTCCAGCACACAGCTGATTGTCAATGATATCTTGGTCATAAGCAGCATCACAATCGCTGTTAGTCCAAATGGGAACTGTAACTTCCTGGAGTGTTGTCGCTACTGGGCCGCCATAGTAAATAGTTCCCCAACCTGGATGGATAAGTGATATAGTAAATAGTTCTACAACCTGGATGGATAAGTGCTATATTAAATAGTTCCCCAACCTGGATGAATAAGTAAATAGCTCTCCAACCTGGATGAATAAGTGATATAGTAAATAGCTCTCCAACCTGGATGGATAAGTGATATAGTGAATAGTTCACCAACTTGGATGGATAAGTGATATAGTAAATAGTTCCCCCACCTGGAGAGATAAGTGATATAATAAATATATTCCCAACTTGGATGGATAAGTGGTATAGTAAATAGTTCCCCCACCTGGAGGGATAAGTGATATAGTAAATAGTTCCCCTACCTGGAGGGATAAGTGATATAGTAAATAGTTCCCCCACCTGGAGGGATAAGTGATATAGTAAATAGTTCCCCAACTTGGATGGATAAGTGATTTAGTAAATAGTTCCCCCACCTGGAGAGATAAGTGATATAGTAAATATATTCCCAACTTGGATGGATAAGTGGCATAATAAATAGTTCCCTAGCTTGGATGGATAAGTGGTATAGTAAATAGCTCCCCCACCTGGAGGGATAAGTGATATAGTAAATAGTTCCCCCCACCTGGAGGGATAAGTGATATAGTAAATAGTTCCCCCCACCTGGAGGGATAAGTGATATAGTAAATAGTTCCCCCACCTGGAGGGATAAGTGATATAGTAAATAGTTCCCCAACTTGGATGGATAAGTGATATAGTAAATAGTTCCCCAACTTGGATGGATAAGTGATTTAGTAAATAGTTCCCCCACCTGGAGAGATAAGTGATATAATAAATATATTCCCAACTTGGATGGATAAGTGGCATAATAAATAGTTCCCTAGCTTGGATGGATAAGTGGTATAGTAAATAGCTCCCCCACCTGGAGGGATAAGTGATATAGTAAATAGTTCCCCTACCTGGAGGGATAAGTGATATAGTAAATAGTTCCCCCACCTGGAGGGATAAGTGATATAGTAAATAGTTCCCCAACTTGGATGGATAAGTGATATAGTAAATAGTTCCCCCACCTGGAGAGAAGTGATTTAGTAAATAGTTCCCCAACTTGGATGGATAAGTGGTATAGTAAATAGCTCCCCCACCTGGAGGGATAAGTGATTTTGTAAATAGTTCCCCAACTTGGATGGATAAGTGGTATAGTAAATAGCTCCCCCACCTGGAGGGATAAGTGATTTAGTAAATAGTTCCCCAACTTGGATGGATAAGTGGTATAGTAAATAGCTCCCCCACCTGGAGGGATAAGTGATTTAGTAAATAGTTCCCCAACTTGGATGGATAAGTGATATAGTAAATAGTTCCCCCCACCTGGAGGGATAAGTGATATAGTAAATAGTTCCCCCCACCTGGAGGGATAAGTGATATAGTAAATAGTTCCCCAACTTGGATGGATAAGTGATATAGTAAATAGTTCCCCCACCTGGAGAGATAAGTGATTTAGTAAATAGTTCCCCAACTTGGATAGATAAGTGGTATAGTAAATAGCTCCCCCACCTGGAGGGATAAGTGATTTAGTAAATAGTTCCCCAACTTGGATGGATAAGTGGTATAGTAAATAGCTCCCCCACCTGGAGGGATAAGTGATTTAGTAAATAGTTCCCCAACTTGGATGGATAAGTGATATAGTAAATAGTTCCCCCCACCTGGAGGGATAAGTGATATAGTAAATAGTTCCCCCCACCTGGAGGGATAAGTGATATAGTAAATAGTTCCCCAACTTGGATGGATAAGTGATATAGTAAATAGTTCCCCCACCTGGAGAGATAAGTGATTTAGTAAATAGTTCCCCAACTTGGATGGATAAGTGGTATAGTAAATAGCTCCCCCACCTGGAGGGATAAGTGATTTAGTAAATAGTTCCCCAACTTGGATGGATAAGTGGTATAGTAAATAGCTCCCCCACCTGGAGGGATAAGTGATATAGTAAATAGTTCCCCCACCTGGAGGGATAAGTGATATAGTAAATAGTTCCCCTACCTGGAGGGATAAGTGATATAGTAAATAGTTCCCCCACCTGGAGGGATAAGTGATTTAGTAAATAGTTCCCCAACTTGTATGGATAAGTGATATAGTAAATAGCTCCCCCACCTGGAGGGATAAGTGATATAGTAAATAGATTCCCAACTTGGATGGATAAGTGGCATAATAAATAGTTCCCTAGCTTGGATGGATAAGTGGCATAGTAAATAGCTCCCCCACCTGGAGGGATAAGTGATATAGTAAATAGATTCCCAACTTGGATGGATAAGTGGCATAATAAATAGTTCCCCAGCTTGGATGGATAAGTGGTATAGTAAATAGTTCCCCTACCTGGAGGGATAAGTGATATAGTAAGTAGTTCCCCTACCTGGAGGGATAAGTGATATAGTAAATAGTTCCCCCACCTGGAGGGATAAGTGATATAGTAAATAGTTCCCCAACTTGGATGGATAAGTGATATAGTAAATAGTTCCCCAACTTGGATGGATAAGTGATATAGTAAATAGTTCCCCCCACCTGGAGGGATAAGTGATATAGTAAATAGTTCCCCCCACCTGGAGGGATAAGTGATATAGTAAATAGTTCCCCCCACCTGGAGGGATAAGTGATATAGTAAATAGTTCCCCCTACCTGGAGGGATAAGTGATATAGTAAATAGTTCCCCAACTTGGATGGATAAGTGATATAGTAAATAGTTCCCCAACTTGGATGGATAAGTGATATAGTAAATAGTTCCCCCTCCTGGAGGGATAAGTGATATAGTAAATAGTTCCCCCCACCTGGAGGGATAAGTGATATAGTAAATAGTTCCCCAACTTGGATGGATAAGTGATATAGTAAATAGTTCCCCAACTTGGATGGATAAGTGATATAGTAAATAGTTCCCCCACCTGGAGGGATAAGTGATATAGTAAATAGTTCCCCCACCTGGAGGGATAAGTGATATAGTAAATAGTTCCCCAACTTGGATGGATAAGTGATATAGTAAATAGTTCCCCCCACCTGGAGGGATAAGTGATATAGTAAATAGTTCCCCCCACCTGGAGGGATAAGTGATATAGTAAATAGTTCCCCCCACCTGGAGGGATAAGTGATATAGTAAATAGTTCCCCAACTTGGATGGATAAGTGATATAGTAAATAGTTCCCCAACTTGGATGGATAAGTGATATAGTAAATAGTTCCCCAACTTGGATGGATAAGTGATATAGTAAATAGTTCCCCCTCCTGGAGGGATAAGTGATATAGTAAATAGTTCCCCCCACCTGGAGGGATAAGTGATATAGTAAATAGATTCCAAACTTGGATGGATAAGTGGTATAATAAATAGGTCCCCACCTTGGATGGATAAGTGATATAGTAAATAGATACCCAGCTTGGATGGCTAAGTGGTATCGTAAATAGTTCCCCAACCTGGATGGATAAGTGATATAGTAAGTAGTTCTACAACCTGGATGGATAAGTGATATAGTAAATAGTTCCCCAGCCTGGATGGATAAGTGATATAGTAGATAGTTCCCCCACCTGGATGGATAAATGATATAGTAAATAGATCCCCAACCTGGATGGATAAGTGATATTGCAGTTTACTTTCCACCTTATCCACCAGCTTCCTTAAATCATAAAACTCCGTTTAAGGTTTAGGTCATACGAGAAACTAAATGCAGTATAAACATTTAATCTACCTCCCAATTTCTTTTTCTTAAGAGGTTAATACCAAATGCTTCATCTTTCCATAAACAAAACTGGTGACATAAACTTTCAGATACATTCAAACCACCAATTATTTGTATACTTAGAAATGTGGCTTTGAACTCTTCCTCCATAGTCGTTACATAATAATGTTGACTATGATTCGTGAATTACCATCAAGAGTTGAAAATACAAAAAGGAATAAGGCATTCAAATGGAAACTTATTCCAGTTTTTATATTCGTATCAGATTCAATTCGACGTAAAATTTCAGCCCAAACTTGGTTGTTATGTGTATATCTAAAAGCAGTCTTATTTTATATAAAAAAAAATAAAAAATAAATTATTCCAATCTTGGTTATTATATGTATATCTAAAATAATCTAAGTTTATAAAAAGAATCAATAGAAAAAAACTAATAGTATTGTAGAAAAAGAATGCTATGCATTTCAATCTGGGTTAACCAACCTGTGACAGTTGCAGTTTCTCCCACATAAGACTCGTCCCCATCAGGCAAGCACACAGGCCATATGTCAGCATTAAAGTTGGTGGTCCTGTCCAAGGCAATGATGGCGATGTCGTTGATGTAAGTGTTTCTGTCATAGGCTTCGTGCATTCTGATAGCGGCGGCGTTGAAGTCCACGTGGTTGCTGTCGCCTGTCTGACCGAACGTGTATTCTCCCAGACGAATCCTAATGGAGTTTTGGGCAAATCTGAAAATATAGCACCAGATGACATTAGTATTGATGATGAATGGGGGCATATACTAACAAACGGGTCAGAAAAGGGGGCATATACTAAAATAGGTCAGAAAAGGGGCCATATACTAACAAAAGGGTCAGAAAAAGGGGCCATATGCTAACAAACATGCTAGAAAGGGGGCCATATACTAACAAAAGGGTCAGAAAAAGGGGCCATATACTAACAAATGGGTTAGAGAGGGGGCCATATACCAACAAAAGAGTCAGAAAGGGGGCCATATATTAACAAATGTGTAAAAAGGGGGTCATATACTAAAAAATGGGTCCGAAGAGGGGTCATATACTAAAATAGGTCAGAAAAGGGGCCATTTCCTAACAAATTTATTAGAAAGGGGGCCATATACCAACAAATGGGTCGGAAAGGTGGCCATACCCTAACAAAGAGGTAGAAAAGGGGGTCATATATTAACCAATGGGTCAGAAAGGTGCCATATACTGATGTATGGCTCAGAAAGGGGCCATATACTAACGCATGGGTCAGAAAGGGGTCCATATACTAACGTATTGGTCAATAATCAAACCAGCAATATACATACCCATCAACACAATGAGCTGCGGTCAGAACGTGGCGATCAGTAATCAGGGTACCTCCACAGTACTGAGTAGCTCCATCTCTGAGGAGGGCAGCCATCCAAGGCCATTCTTGTGGATCAGCGGGTTTGCCTCCAACAATGCGAGTAGGTGGTCTCTTAGCGATCAGTCCACAACCTGTCAGAAAAATCATTGTTATTCATAAAAATTCCAAGAGACCATGGCTAACCATGACCAGTAGGTAAAAAAGAAACTCCATTGATTAGAACGAGTATGAACAAACTATACATATAACACAAAAATACTCCTTCAAATTACTCTTCTCCATGATTACCTCTTGATTCGGCTGGTGGTGTTGTTGGTCTGGGTGTTGGAGCTGGTGTAGGAGGTGGAGGAGGAGCTGGGGTAACTCCTCCTGGGTTTCTACTATCTGGGCAACATACACCAACATATCTATAAGCAGAAAATATTGTCCATGAGCAAACTCTATAATAGAAAAAAAAAGTCATAAAATGCTGAGCAAACTATGCTGAGATTGTACATTTGCATCAAAATCGTAGAAGCTTTGAAGCTAAATTGAGAAATTTGAAACCCTGGTTTTATTTTGGGCTCTCATTTGAAAAGATTTTATTTGCATCATAATTATAGAAGCTTTTGAGCTAAGCTAAGAAATTTGAAACCCTGGTTTCATTTTGGGCTCTCATTTGAAAAGATTGTATTTTCATCATAACTGTAGCAGCTTTTGAGTTAAGCTAGAAATTTGAAAACCTGGTTTTATTTTGGGCTCTCATTTGTAAATATTATCGCATTCTTATTCTATAATTTTTTTCTTCATTGACAGAAAATTCTTACGAGGAAAGAACACCAACTTTGTTCATATACTTCAAACCAACATTTTGAACAACTTAGTATGGAATTTTTAATGTATTTACCTTCCTTGAATGAAGCAAACATATCGCAAGAAGTTAGCAAAGCTGTTTGAAAATTCGGGGAGAATACAGTGCTGAAGGTAACGGCAATGTCCTTGTTCAAACTTAGGAGTTACACACTGCTGGAATGGTTCATCAGGCTGTGGAGATAAACAAGATAAGTATAAATATAATAAGTAAATATCGAAACCCATAGGACCAGCTAGGAAGCATCTATAATGTCCCACTATGAGGCAATACAGTGCAATTTCGTTCATATATTCCAGGTAAAGTCTTTCTAGTATGTCGTGTGTAGGTTCAATCAAAATTAATCTGACAAAAGTAAACGTCATTTGAATTCAGTTATCTATGTTGTAAATACTTATCATAACATGCATATTTACCTGTGATATTATCAGGCAATTTCAAAATCGGAATCTGCAGTGGTTATACTTTTGCACAGTAAAACAGAGACTACCACTATTGCAAATAAAAACACGCTCTGTCGTCCACCATTTTTAAAGATTAATCTTCATTCAGAGCTACATCTAAACACATTGCTCTACATTTCACCAGCCTAATCTTACTTTACTTTAAAGGCTGCCTTTGGTCCTATACTGCAGGGATCCTTACTCTCTACAGGCACCTTTCATAACTGATTTTATCGTATACATTTCAAGACATTCAGTATTTCATACCGCATATTGCTTGTTCATTGTCAAATCCACATTATCGAAGCACTCGGAAAACAAGAATGTGTTCAGTTTCTTCTTGAAAGCCTTGATATCTTCGGTCTTTCAGAAGTTTAATTGGAGCTTATTGTATAGTTTTGGGGCCGCATATTTGAAAGCTCTAGATCCTGCAGTAAACATATATCTTGGTTCCAATAATTTGAAACCATCTCAAAGATATGTTGACAAAATAATCTTACCTGTCCTGTTCCCAGTAAGAAGAATCTGTTCTGAGCAGCAGAGGCAGGTGTCTTTGGTAAATTTGGGATCAAGAGGTTCTGTCCATCCCGGGTAAGCTGGCTTAGCCATGGGATCTGGGCAAACGCATCAGTCACTGCGGCACTTGGGGCTCCACCTGAAAAGCCGGCCCAGAAATAAAGATAAGCAGGTTGTAAATAGAATACTTCAAGAAAGGGTACTTAATGTCTCACAACACAAAATTAATTCGTTCTGGAGTGGCTTTCATAACGTGATTTTTTCGTGTTGTGAGTCACATCTACACGTAAATCTCCTGATTCGTTTCAAACCCTACAAAACACCACATTAAATCTTATAATAAAGCTACAGTATAACCACAATGAAATACTGTACAGCCAAATGCATTTGAACCATTCAGTACTTTAAGTAATGCAATGTTTGAATTATTTGCAAATGTTAAAGAAATCACTGATTTTGTTCCAAATAAGTTTCTCATATATTACAATGTTAGAAATCCTATCCTCAGCTAATACAATTTTTAGTGTTGGATCTTTGTATTTCATGAAAACTAAAATAGTAGACTTTAAACATATTTCTATTCTTCTGTGTTATATTGCTAAGTTTATTATTAACTCTATATTGGTGTTATTTTTTCTTTACAGGTTAGTTGTATTTTTCCATTGTTAGTTAAGCTTCATCAATAAGGTTGGATTTCACAGTAGATTTCTCCTCAATCTAAATGATATCCAATAAGCACAATATGATTCTAGCTGCTTAGGTAGTGAGCAAATATATACAGAATCACAGCAGGAGCAAACTTCAAAGATGTAAGTTGGTTTAATGCAATGCAAAATGCTTTTTCTTGTAGATCATGTTGTTTTGTTAGTATTGGTCCCTTAGGCCACCATACAGTAAAAGTTTAGGAGAGTATTCTTTGTCTCTAGCTTGTAAACATTACCCTGACACTCAGGTCTATTTCTATTTCTTCTCCTGTTGCAATTGACTGATTGAGTTGGAGATTGACCTTGGCATTGAGGATGATTCCTGTTGTGGCGACTGTTGCAGTTTATGTTTTGGTTGATTGCCTGACCTCCAATTGGCCTGTTGCCTCCGCCGGGAGTGAAGCCCCCTGTATTACCTGGAACGAATCCGCCAGCAGCACCTGTGTCGAATAGAAATGTTGAAGTATTAGTGAAGTTCATATTTTTAGAACAACAAACTCCCCTATACTCATAATAATGGTTAGTTGAAGAAACCTGATATTGCAGAATTTTTTACTGCTTTTGAAAAGCTAGCAAGAAAGTTAAATTGGCTTAAAACTATGTGTATTACCTTAATTCAGTATAGGTTGGTTGGTAAAGTACATAAAGTGTATGCTGCCTTGAGTGTAGAGGTAAGTGTGGATTATAATAGAGTAAGAGACACTGGATTAAAAGCGTGTGATCTTGTGCTAGTAGCCTTTCGCCATAAATTCTCTAATTTAAGGAAGGTTCCTAATGAAACTTATAGTAATGGCAAGTTGAGGAAACCTTTGAAAACTGTGAAATATGCAAATGTTTAGTCAAGACTTCGAAGCTAGTCTCTGCGACAGCGGATTTTATTTCACAGTGTCTTTTAATTGAAATTACTAAAAACATAAATTCTATCTTGATCTTTCCGGTTTGACGCTTTAGTTCTAGGAAAATAATAAATTGCACTATTGGGAATTAATGTATCTAATATGAGACACTAAGGAAATTTCCTTAAATATGACGTAGAATTTAACTTTTAAGGATTAATATCGTTGACCTGTGATGCCGTAACACTATTTAAGAAAGAAAGTAGTCAAGAAAACTCCAAGTTGTAGAATGATCTAAATCTGGTAGATGAATCGTTGGAACTTCAAAAGTTCAACCTTGCAGCAAATGTTTTTATGTTAAACAGGCCCACATAAATCTTTTTATAGTTTATGTAGCCTATGAAAGACATATTTTAATTTTTTTACTATTATTAAAATATTTTTCATCAATTGTTCATTAATTCTCTTGTAGTTATTTAATTCCTTTCCTCACTGGATTATTTGTTCTTGTTGGAGCCCTTGGGCTTATAGTATCCTGATTTTCAAACTAGTGTTGTAGGTTGGCTAGTAACAATAACAATGACAATAACAATAACAATAACAATGATAATCAGTAGGTGGACATTTACGCAACCATCAATGCCATCTAAGATCCCTACATGGTTGGAAGGACCGAGGCCCAACAGCCAATGAGAATCTAATATCCCTACCTGGTTGGAAGGTCTGAGGCCCAATAGCCAATGACATCTAAGATCCCTACCTGGTTGGAAGGTCTGGCCCAACAGCCAATGTCATCCAAGATCCCTACCTGGTTGAAAGGTCTGAGGCCAAACAGCCAATGTAATCTAAGATCCCTACCTGGTTGGAGGGTCTGAGGCCCAACGACCAATTTCATCCAAGATCCCTACCTGGTTGGAAGGTCTGAGGCCCAACCGCCATTGTCATCTAAGGTCCTTACCTGGT
>NC_090740.1:42287122-42317122 GCF_036898095.1 Palaemon carinicauda
TCTCTCTCTCTCTCTCTCTCTCTCTCTCTCTCTCTCTCTCTCTCTCTCTCTCTCTGGGGTCATCAACCTAAATTATTCCAGCGGCTCTTTTACTTGAATAGTTCATTCTGAGGTTCATCATTGCGCTATTCTTCGTGAACGACATTTCTTGAATACCCCAGACACTGAGTTGATTTTCTTTATACGCATGTGCGTATATACTGTACGTACGGGGCACAAAACAGATTACATGAAAGTTATCAGATACATACAAAAACGTATAGAACCTACGTTTATAATCGAATATCAGAATTATCATCTTCTACGCCCATTGACGCAAAAGGCCTCTGTTAGATTTCGCCTGTCATCTCTATCTTGAGCTTTTAAAGCAATACTTCTCTATTCATCATCTACTTCACGCTTTATAGTCCTCAGCCATGTAGGCCTGGGTCTTTAAATATATCTATACGAAGAAAAAATTAATCATCCTCAATGCCTAACTGCCTCAAATTAAGTTTGGGAACAGCTACTTCCAAGTACAAGAATTAATAACAAAGTAGAGAAGATCTCTTAGCCATGTTGTTGTGGTCTTTTGAGATTCAAACCGCAAACCAGCTTTACTCCATGGCAGGAGGTAGCATCTGACCATGACCCTTAGGGCATCGTGACACAAGGACCAGTTTCGATGGTTTTAAAACCCGCTTCTCCTTAGGCACCGACCCGTCAGGAATTTCGTCTCTTTGAGTTGCTCTGCAATTGCAGCGAACTGCGCCTTAATTTTCTTCTTCGTTTTTTTATGTTTTTTTGCGTATAAGGTACACGTATGCTGGTGATTAGTCTATTGTTTGTTGAAATCAGTGCTGTAAAATTACTTATCTTTCAGTTGGGAGGCGTTAACTATATGCAAATATAGTAAAATATAAGTTTCATGTCGAATACCACCGATATATTTTTTAAATATCTTTGTAAACATTTATGGGAGTCGAAGATCTACCTAGAATATTCCATATATACATAAGATCAGTGCCCAATCCACCTTTCCACTAAGCTATGCCCAGGGAGGGCCAGGCAAAAGCTACTGAGGACTCAACAGGTGGACCTAAAGGCTTCCCAAAAACCCACATCCCTAGCTCATAAGGATATCGAGGTTGCAGTCACTAATAGAAACTAGAACTTGAGCGGGTCTCGAACTCCTGTCTAACAGAATTCTAGGCACGGGCTACCACAACCCTATCAAATTCACACATTTCAATCTTCCCTTTTAAGGGCGAAAAAGTTTTGCACAAAGGGAGAATTTTTCACATAGAAAAAGAAGTATTCTTTCTAGTAATTGTCACATTTAGGTTTTGAAAAATGATCTTCGTTTCTTAAGAGTCTTACTGAGAATCTTGCCTTCGATTAGGCAGATAATTAGTTTTGAAGGAAAATGAGAAAATATTCTAAACAGCCCGTTTCAATTTCAAGTTCCTCATAGATGGAGCTTCTAAATTAAGGCCTTTCTGAGGCGTTATTTTTTCCCTTTATTAAAATAAGAATTATTCATAATTTCCAAATTAAATCTCGAATCAAGACGACGTTGTTATATGAACTGGAAAAATATTTGGTGTTTTAAGTACTATGGATGATTTTTCAACTGGATTTTCCCATAGAAATAAAGATTAACAGGAAAACCGCTATAATCTATAATATATATATATATGGATAGATACAAGCCTATAAGTTGCTCATATAACACTGCGCCGGGGTTGGGGAGTCCAATCAACGCCGAGATGTAACTGGGGAGATACACAGCAGTTCTTGAGTTTCATTCCAGCTGTGACCAGATTGTGGAATGACCTTCCTAGCGGAGCAATTGAATCGGTGGAATTTCAAACTTGCAGCGAATGTTTTTAGATAGAACCGGGTGACATAAGTCTCTCTTTATAGTTTATATATGACAGATATATTTTAACATTGTTATTGGATCTAAAATATTTTATATTCATTATTCATTATTTTTCATGTAGTTTATTTAATTCCTTATTACCTTTCCTCACTGGGTTATTTTCCCTTTCGGACTTATAGCATCCTGCTTTTCCAACTAGTGTTGTAGCTTAGCTAATAATAATAATAATAATAATAATAATAATAATAATAATAATATTAATAATAATAATAATAATATTAATAATAATAACGACAACGACAACGACAATGATAATGATAATACAGTAAAAGGCTAAAATAGGGTTCTATGAAGTAACACAAATGTTGAATTTTGCGATCAATTCGAACACTAATTATGGGTATATACTGTATGGACACACATTAATTAACACACAAATTAACACTGAGAAATAAAGTAAGCAAGAAAATAAAAGGATATGTTTAAAATCCCCCCTTTTTTTTGACATCTGTATCTGTGTGGTTTGGATTTAGTGTAATACATCATTAAAGTAAAAGAACATCTTTAATTTTCAAAATTCGTATCAAGGAACTTTTTGAAATAGGATATAACTAAACGTAAATATTGAAATAATGGAATTAATTTTTGGGCCAAACTTTAAGCGGGTAAAAAAAACTTACATTTTACTACAAAATATAATTTTCTTAGCGTTTTTCACTTTGCTAGTTATAACAACCAAACTTATAATTTTCACCTTATTTTCTAACAATAAAATGACGAGGCATAATCATTAGTTTTTATTTCCCTTAGAAAATTTCAGGCTATTGCTCGAAACCTGATCTCCAAATGGGAATTAATTTTACGAAGTTTTTTTGGTCAGTCTCTGGATTTAGAAGAATAAAAATGGATTTTCAATCACTATTGAAAAAGATGATTTACTGGCAGGGGACTTGTAAATATAGAGCTAAATAAGTTGGGAACATTTTTTTTTTTAAGAAACAAAAATCTACAAACAACAATTGCGATTAAGCTATGAAATTTATAGTTATTATTGTAAGTTTACAAATGATTATTCTGTAGCGTTCCATTAAAAAGAGTTTACTAATGAATTTCCCATTAATCAAATATAAAAAAGAAGCAACATCTAATAACGTTAAAAAACCATTGTTGATTTCATTTCATTAATATTAGTATTTAAACCAAAAGCTATCATGATAACGAATAAGAACAACATTACTGTTTCTGACCTAAAACCTATAACCCTAAGAGATGGAACAAATAGAATAATCGAGGTATTTGTAATATGTTTACACAATGATATGCCTTGAATCATTCCTCTCAAAATGCTGATTGACCAGATAGAAGCATTAGTCATCTCCTACTGTACTAAATGAACATGTGAAGTTTATAGGAAATTCATTATAATTAAGATAAGTTTATCTTCTCGACGTAGGTAGATAACTTAATCTGTATGGCCTGATATGATCGAGATAAGTTGACTTATTATGGGCGAGTTACAAACGTTATCGAAGTCCATCAGATATAAGGGATTTACTTCTTGTCAAAGTAAAATTGTAGTATGCATAACTGCGAGCAGATTGGCTGGCTTTATGGAAATAAGGCTTTAGGTATTATGAAGTACTGTAGTTCATGAATATCAAAATGAATGGATGAGTAGAATTAATTTTCTTCATATACATATATACACACACAATATATATATATAATATATATATATGATAAATTTTTGCACATTTAAACGTGTTTCTTTCATATTTCAAATAAGCCATATATATTAATACATTAAAGTCTGGATTCTCTTAACGACCTCGGGATCAGAGCCCCAGGCGGAATCTCCCAAAGACTATAATATCAGACCGGCGGGGATTTGAACCCTCGTCCAGGATATCTGTATGCCAGTGACCATACCACTCAGCCACGAAGAAAGATAAAAGTCAATGACAATTCTTCTGTACATATACCTATCAAATTCAGGTTTTCTGTACTTAGAATTGAAATCAACACATCTTCATCATCGTAGCTAATTGGTAGGTTTGGGACTTGGCATTCAATTAATGATAAATTTATGCACATTTAAACGTGTTTCTTCCATATTTCAAATAAGCCATATATATTAATACATTAAAGTCTGGATTCTCTTAACAACCTCGGGATCAGAGCCCCAGGCGGAATCGCCCAAAGACTATAATATCAAATCCCCGCCGGTCTGATATTATAGTCTTTGATCATTTTCGTCTACCAGTTTTAATCCTCGTCCAAGCACTCGAGCATTCACCTCTCTCACCATTCCATCAACATAAAAGTTAAACAACCACGGCGACATCACACATCCCTGTCTCAGCCCCACTCTCACCGGAAACCAATCGCTCACTTCATTTCCTATTCTAACACATGCTTTACTACCTTTGTAGAAACTTTTCACTGCTTGCAACAACCTTCCACCAACTCCATAAACGCAGCATACACCTCCTTACCTTTTGCTAAATATTTCTCGCATATCTGCCTAACTGTAAAAATCTGATTCATACAACCTCTACCTCTTCTAAAACCACCATGTACTTCCAAAATTGCATTCTCTGTTTTATCCTTAATCCTATTAATCATTACTCTACCATACACTTTTCCAACTACACTCAACAAACTAATATATATATATATATATATATATATATATATATATATATATATATATATATACATATATATATATATATACATATATATATATATATATATATATATATATATATGTGTGTGTGTGTGTGTGTGTGTGTGTGTGTGTGTGTGTGTGTGTAGCCACACTTGCTGCTTATTATATAGGAGAGATTCCAATCTCTCACAATAAGTTACAGAACTGAGTGGAAATCAAATAATACTTCAGATATTTAAGGACCCGAGAAATAACTTCGATGGAAATTTCTCCATGTTTCTGTTTTCATAACCAATTCAAGGAAAGAAAAGTTTTATCAGAAGCATCTTTTTCAAGGGTCACCAGATGACTGTTTTCCGGCCGGAGTTTTCGACAGAATTCCAGGAAGGAAAGTCTGGAAGCGGGAGAACCAGTAAAATCCCCTCTGCTGATTGGCAGAAGCGGGAGAACCGTAAAATCCCATCTTCTCATTGGTCATTTCGTCAGATAACTTAAAACACTTAAACCATTAGTTGAGAATGGTACAGTACTTGGGTAACCCCTGGTAATCATCTGGTTATGCACCTGTTCAGAGACAGTACAGTTTGTTCGTTTGTTTTGTATTATAATGCAGGAATTTCTTCATCTGTTCTCTGTTGCATTTGCAATCATTTCATTAGGTTTACTAAAAGATTTCCTAAAGATGTAGCGAATATATTACTAAAATTTGAACATTTATTTATTTCCTTATTTCCTTTCCTCACTGGGCTCTTTTTCCTTGTTGGAGCCCTTAGGCTTATAATATCTTTCTTTTCCAGCTAGGATTGTAACTTATTTAATAATCAAATATTCAGTCATTCATTAGGTTTTCTGAAAGACTTGCTAAAGAGATAGCGAATATATTTTTAAACTTTGAACACTTATTTATTTCTTTATTTCCTTTACTCTCTGGGCTATTTTCCCTGTTGAGCCCTTGGGCATATAGCATCCTGCCTTTTCCAACTAGGGTTGTAGCTTAGTTAACAATAATAACAACAACAACATCAATAATAATAATAATAATAATAATAATAATAATAATAATAATAATAATAATAATAATAATAATTGGATGTGATGGAATAAAGACAGTTGAAGTTTCACTGTTGAAGTTCCTTTTGAATATATTTTAGAATTTTGAGATTCAGAGGAGAAGGGACATACAGCATGATCTGTAGCTTCTTTTACATACGCTTATAATCTAAGGTTAACATTACTGTGGATAAATGTACAGTATATCCTGAAGCTTGGGTGGAGCGGAATAAGACAGTTCCACTGCTCTATCCCAGGTGATAATGGTTTAACAAAAAGAGGGACCAAAAATAAATCTATTGGATTGCATAAGAATTATGAATTTTGGCCCAAAGCCCAGTACTGTGGGGGGGGGGGGGGCAGGCAACCCAACTGTTGTTCTGTAGTATGAAGTAAATGATGAGAATTGGACAGCAAGAAGATAGAAAGGAAATGGGAACGAAGATAGAATAGATACGTATTGATCGATTGACTTATTCAACGTTTTTCTTCAAATTATATCAACTCTTCAGTAAAATAAAATCATTTTTAAAATGTCCTGAGACAATAGATCTTTTAATTCATACATGCTTATATATAGACTACTTCCATAACATTGAAATTAGGTGCTAGACGAACTTAATTGTAGTGACCAATATAACATTGGTTAGATCTTTCTACCATAAATAATTGTATTTAAAGCATACTTTATTCAAATATAGACAATTTATAATAAATACTATAATTTTATCTATAAGCTACATCGTGTGATATACATCTTTAGGTTAACCCTTGTGTCTAATTTCTAATTTCTTAAATCAACCTTTAAGTAGTTTAATTGCCTATTAAAGGTACTATGATTAACTATGTTGAAACTATTGTTGTTAAGCACTCCATTTGAATTTGCAGAAAGCGCTAAAATGCAGAAAGTGCTAAAATGCAGAAAGTGCCAAAATTCCCAAAGTATTAAACTGCAGAAAGTTCCAAAATTCCTAAAGTACTTTAATGCAGAAAGTGAAAAAAAACCAAAAGTATTGAATTGCAAAAAGTTCTAAAATGCAGAGTGCTAAAATGTAGCCCGAGTGTCAGAACTAGTTTTCATCTTTGATAAGAATTTATTCACCGATAAATCTCTAAGAGAGAGAGAGAGAGAGAGAGAGAGAGAGAGAGAGAGAGAGGGGGGGGTTATGTTGAAAATAATTGAAATGAAGGCATAAATTTAGGGCTGAGAAAAAGATGAAGACAGACAGAGAGAGAGGGAGAGAGAGAGAGAGAGAGAGAGAGAGAGGAGGGGGGTTATGTTGAAAATAATTGAAATGAAGGCATAATAACTTTAAGGGTAAGAAAAAGATGAAGAGAGAGAGAGAGAGAGAGAGAGAGAGAGAGAGAGAGATTCATGGCGGAACATAGCAAAATATGTCACCGAGTGATTGTTACTCTTCTTAAATATTTTATTTTTCCTTTTTTCCTTTCCTCACTAGGCTATTTTCCCTGTTGGAGCCCCTAGACTTATAGCATCCTGCTTTACCAACTAGGGTTGTAGGTTAGCAAGTAATAATGATAATAATAATAATAATAATAATAATAATAATAATAATAATAATAATAATAATAATAATAATACAGACGTCATACAGGAGAAGAGGAACAGCTGATTTCTAGGATGCCATGTGATCATCCAGCATCCAGAAATTGAGCAACCACGAGTCCCAACTTCCCCATCAATTATCCCATGACCGTGAAGCAACTGGTATTTCCATTGGACCTAAGACTATAGAATTTTTTCATATAGCAGAACATTCTACTATTCAGGTAACACAGGAAGTTACAAGGATTTTGGATGTCTCAGAGACTTTCTACAGTTAATTCTTTTTAGTGAGGCAGATTTGCACCGACTCGTATGGGTGCCCATTTAGCTCGGAAAAGTTTCCTGATAGCTGATTGATTGGACAAGAATAATTCTAACCAATCAGATAGCAGAAAACTTTTCCGAGCTAAAATGGCACCGCTGCGAGTCAGTGCAAATGGAGACTCCATTTGCTCTTTGCTTAGAGAGAATGTTTTTATTATCTTTTATTATGAAATACACATTTACAATCTTACAGTTTATAACATATATACATCATAGTCTATTTACATAAATATTTTGTTTATTTTACATTTAGTGTATCTACAATTGAAATTTTACTATTTATCTAAATATGTTTTTAAATAAAAAATACATCTAGTCGTGAACACTTTTTTAATAGATTAGTTTGTTTAGAGTTATTTATGATCTTGTGTAACTTATTCCTTAATTCGCTTGCCATGTTAATATTTACTACATCCGCTGGAAGTCTGTGCCATGTATTTGCTATTTTGTATGTAAAGAGATAACTACATTGAGTGGTGTTATATATTTTCATTTCAAATTTGTATCCATTACCTCTCTCTCTCTCTCTCTCTCTCTCTCTCTCTCTCTCTCTCGAGAGAGAGAGAGAGAGAGAGAGAGAGAGAGAGAGAGAGATCATAACTTTTACACAGCCTTGTTGCAATAACCTTGTTTCTTCCTACCTGGTTTCCGGTCTGTTCTCGTTGGGCGAGATCCTGGAACTGGAACCGTCCATTTTTATCCTAGATTACATCGCAAACGAAGCCAAGAGTAAAGTTATACTTATATCTGTCCTTTCCGTAAAGCACAGCTTTATTTCCTTTTCCGTGAATCCAAGCTTTATTTTTCTCTCAAGAAGAGACTGAAGACTTTTTGTTTTGTAAGTGCTTCGATAATGTTTGACAATAAACGTGCAATATGTGGTGTGAAAAGCTAAATGCCTGGGAATGTATACGATAAACTGAATGCAAAGGTCCTTTAGTGAATAGGGTTCCCTTGGTGTATAAGACCAGAAAGGCAGATCTTACATTCTTCATTTCTCTGTTGTCTATAAATTCTCATCCTGCGTTATAATTCTGATAATTCGTCAATACGAATAATTCATAAACTAAAGAACACAGGAATGCTTCAATCTTTCAAAACCTAACGATTAGCACTACTCTTATTCTTAAATGCATAGGCCTATTTCTAGAGAGGCATTCTTGCACACCTTTAAGTAGTCAAAATTAGAACACCAGATGTTGGAATACTAATAACAGGTCACAAGCAATTTCTACGCAGACGCAATCAATGAAATAATGCTTTTACGATTAGAAAACTTTATCGCGTAAACTAGTGAATAACCAACGTATGCCTTCACGATCAGGAATGTAGCTTCGCCCTAATATTCATCTGACTATTTATAAGGGAGTATTGTTTGTATACAAAATCTATTATTATGGCTTTATTGACATTTCATTCATTGTGTTATTTCATTTAGATTGTCTCGCAAAATAAAATGGATAGTTAAGAATACTAAGGAGAAACGAAGAACAATTTTAAACACGGGGGGAAAAACCTTTAATACCAACGAATCCGAAACCAGTTTTTACGACGTCAGGTCCAGGAGGAACACTTGAGAAAAGTCTCTCTCTCTCTCTCTCTCTCTCTCTCTCTCTCTCTCTCTCTCTCTTATAAAGAGAAATCATTTAAACTTTAACTGGTTATACACAGTAAGGACTTTAAAGTCGTTTACTTTGGAACTGACTTGTTTGGTCAATTTTGAAGATAATTTCTTTAGAATTTTGAAAAAAAAAATTCCTAGAATTATCAAGAGATTTTTTCTAGAATTTGCAAGAAATTTTCTTTTAGAATTCTCAAGTGATTTTTTTTTTTTTTTTTAGAATTCTCAAGTGATTTTTTTTAGAATTCGCAAGTGATTTTTTTTTAGTATTCGCAAGCGATTTTTTTAGAATTCACAAGTGATTCTTTTAAAATTCTTAAGTGATTTTTTTTAGAACTCTGCAATATATATATATATATATATATATAAATAATATATAATATATGCAATATATCTATATATATATATACATATAAATATATATATATATATATATATACATATATATATAAATATATATACATATATATACATATAAATATATATATATATATATATATATATAAATATATACATATATATATACATATAAATATATATACATATATATATACATATAAATATATACATATATATATATATACATATAAATATATACATTATATATATATATAAAAATATAATTCATATAATATACATATACATACTGTATATATATATATATATACAAAATATAATTTATATAATATACATATACATACTGTATATATATATATATATATATATAAAATATAAGCGTTTTTTTGGTCTCCTGATTCTGTATATATTTGCCCCAAGCAAAGCATCAGAATATCAACAATCACAGCCTTTACTCGATGCCGTTTACAGACTCAAAAAAAACAAAGAAAAAAAAAATCTCTTCTTTTCTCTATCTATAACTAAAAAAAAATAGTCAGACACCGGAAAGCCCCAAGGGAATTCCTAAACGAACAGCACGCACGACGAATTATGATTCGCGTCCTGGTTTGCCAGTTAATTGCATCTTCTTTTTCCAAAGGTATCTCCAAACACCAGGGAAAACCACACCACGGAAGAATTAAAGCAGATTATTCGTCAACGAAGATGACTCATGGCCGAAGGTGGCTGACTCGAGTGAAAGGCGAATGTGGATGTCATTTTCATATTGATATAGGTAAGGACATAGGTACGTGGAGAGAGAGAGAGAGAGAGAGAGAGAGAGAGAGAGAGAGAGCGCTGCTAAAGTTAAGAGGCCAAGAATGAGAACAGTTACTGAATATTATGGCCTGTTGCATCCAAAATCTCTCTCTCTCTCTCTACTCTCTCTCTCTCTCTCTCTCTCATACACGATGATAATGTTCTTAGATATTTGTCTCCAATAGAAAATTAAAAAATTCACATGTTAATAAATGCAAAACCTTAAGTGAGATGCAAAGTATTTAATAAACTTTTATAGTCAACTAATGTGTTTAATGTTTTAATGAGCTTCTGATGAAAACAAACTATCCAAGGGTCTTCATAAGGTCAAAAAAATTAGACCCCAAACGCTACAATAGCAAGCAAAGCGAACAGGTCCACTCTACTGGAGAGTTCCATGACAGCTGTTAGCCTGGACTGAACTCCCCTTTGCCCTTGAACTAGGAAAAGGAACTGCTTCACCGGAGGAGATTCAGGCAATGTGACCCACAAGTCGTTTCCAGCTTCAGTTATGTCAGCTTTATCCAAATGTAAATAGTATAGGATTTAAATCTTCTGTTCATAAAGTATTTACGAGTCTGGTCGTAATTTAAGAGCATTTAGATGAACATTAAAAGTTGCAAGTGTGAATATATGTTAGTTACAAAATCTATTCGTGCAAATATATCATGATGTATATACACTATTATAAAGTGTAAGATTTGTAAATGTATATTTCTTGAAAAAAAAAAACTTAAAACTTATCCAAACATATTTTTTGCACCTTTTGAACCTTTACAAACTTGGCTTAAGGTTGCATGAGTGAATGCATTATTTTGTTTCCAAACTGTTTCCGTATTTCATACGGATAACAGCCTTTGAAAAGTTGCCGTAACTTAGAAAGAAAGGAAGTTGTTATTGCATTGGATTCAAGAATCCGGTACAGGGTCGGGGAGGGTTTGCAGCACCCGGTTGCAACTGGGGGAAAACCCCACATATGCACCATGAAGTAAAACCTAGTACATAAGGTCATCAGAAAAGAAAGTGGGGCACTGAAACGGTTTTTCCTTTATTTAAACGAGACGACTCTGTTACTCACTGTCCAAAAGAAAAAACCAACCATCTAGGATATTGTGTATGATAGTAAAAAAGAGTAATGAAAACTCAATCTTCCTCATTCCTATTTTCCTGACTTTTAACTAACTAGTTTAGCTTCTCGGTCCCGTGAACTCAAAACACTGCTGATGGTCCTAGATGCTCATGGAGGTGTAGACTAATTTTTTTTCCTTTTTTATTTAAAAAAAAAGTATTTCTTAGCTCCTAGGATGTCTTTTGTTTTATGCACTTTTTACACGTGTTGGATAATTGGTAATGATACTCCATTAGGTAATTGTATTTGTGGTAGCTCTAACTAGGCAGATTACAGCCCAATTTCCATAACCCCTCCTATTATGTAAAGTTTTTTTAAGTGTCCTGGCAATACGTTTAAAAACCAAGTTTATAATTTGGCGCTCACAATGACCTTAGAGCTTGTGATGCCCTTATCACACAATTTCAAGTGTTGTACAGAAATCCCTTTATTGTGGGCAGGACATTCATATATCTAGCCTTTATTTTAGAGCTGTCTTTGATCGTGTTGATCACGAGGCCCTTGATTTCAAACTCAAACAATTGTGAGTAGGTGGCTTATTTCTTGATATCATTATTGAATTTTTAAGTAATATATTGCAAATAGCTCTTGATGGGAACCATATAGAGTATAGGAATATGTTATTGGGTGTTCCTTAGGGCAATGTTCTTAGCCCAATACTTTTCATACTTTTATACTATGCTAATAATATGTGGTTTGGGCTAGAAGATAAACCGGTTGCATATGCAGATTATGCTACTCTTTGCATCAATTCCATCTCCTGAATATATATCTGGGGTAACCGAATCCCTTATTAAGATCTAGCTAAAATGATTGTAGGTTGCAAAATATGGGGTATGAAATTGAATCCTAACAAAACTCAAAGTATGATTGTAAGTAGGTCGAGGTCAGTGGATCTTCAATATCCAGATCTCTACATTGGTAATGTTTCCTTAACTTTATTCGGCTAATTTAAAATTTTAGGGGTGATTCTCGATTGGAAATTTACTTTTTAGAAGCATATTCGGTGTGTTTCTTCTTTGATTGCACAAAATTGGTTTATTGGGAGCCATTAAGCTTTTCGGTGATCAATCTATTGTGAAAAAAAAATATTTTAATTCTTTCATTCTACCCTGTATCGAGTATTTTTCTTCTATTTTTCAGCTGCCAACTCTTCTTAATTTGTTGTACAAAGACTTGCACTCTAATTAAATTTCTTATACATGATCTTTATATTAATCTTTGACACCGTCGTTCAGTTAGTTCTTCATGCATGTTGCATAAGATTTTTTCATAATTCTGACCATCCTTTGCGTTCCGATCTTCCCAGACTATAGAATCTTCTATGTAGTGCTACATATGTAGTTAGTTCTAACAGTCTTTCCTAAATCATAAGGCATACTACTAGGCAGTATTCGAGAAATTTAATTCCATCTGCTATCAGACTGTGGAAGGATCTTCCTAATTAAGCAGTTGAATGAAGCTTCAAAAGTTCAAACTTGCATCGAATGTTTTTAATATTGAACAGGAGTACATAAACCTCTCTTCATAGTTTATATATGGCATATCTATATTAACCGTGTTACTGATCGTAAGTTATTTCATCTACTTAATTCATTACATCTCTTATATAGTTTATTCATCTCCTTAACAATTCGATTCTTCAATATCAGAAGATCAAGTCTTCAACAAAAGTATGGTGTGGTTTATTCTAATAAGAATATTTTGATATTTTGGAAAATATTATTATAGATCCAAAATACTTTTTTTTTTTTTTAGATAAAATTGATGCAAAGAAATTGTTCCACAAATAGTCATAGATCCCAAAGTGGCGAATAACTGGAGACACATCCGAAGTATATTTCATTCATAAAGTCTTAACTTTAATCTTCTTACTGAGAGAGAGAGAGAGAGAGAGAGAGAGAGAGAGAGAGAGTCATTCCCCAGAATAGCTTACTACATAGTATATGCCTAGTTAACGAAACGGATGTTTTCAGTGACGTTATACCAACGGTCTATGTATATATATAGACCGTAGTTATGCACTGAGCATCCGGTTTGCCCCGTATGGAAATGAATCTCGTGGCTGTAATGCAGGGTAAATCATAATTTGAATAATGCATGAAGAATCCCGCTAATATGACTGGCAAAGAATGTAAAAGTAGATGCAGAACACTATTAACAAAGGTGTGAGATACCCAAAAAAAAAAAAAAAAAAAAAAAAAAGAAAGGATGAGTCCGCAGTATTTCGACAGAAACCTAGTTTGACACATCACGGTTGTTATTATTATTATTATTATTATTATTATTATTATTATTATTAGCTAACCTACAACCCTAGTTGGCAAAGAAGGATACTATAAGCCTAAGGGTTCCAGCAGGGAATAATAGCTCAGTGAGGCAAGGAGATAAGAAAACATATAGAATATTATGCCTGAATGTACCCTCAAGCAAGAGAACTCTAACCCAAGACAGCGGAAAACCATGGTACATGGTACAGAGGCTATGGCGCTACCCAAGACTAGAGAACGATGGTTTGATTTTGGAGTGTCCTTCTCCTAGAAGAGCTGCTCACCATAGCTAAAGAGTCTCTTCTACCCTTACCAAGAGGAAAGTAACCACTGAACAGTTACAGTACAGAGTTTAATTCCGTAAGTGAATTAGAATTTTTCCGTTAACTTGGTGTTGTCAGGCGTATAAGGAAAGATGAGAATGTGAAAAGAATAGGTCATGCTATTCGGTCAATATGTAGGCTAAGGAAAAATGAGCCGTAAACAGAGAGAGGGATCCAATATAGTTCTGTTTGGCCAACCAAAGGACCAACTAACTCTCTTGCGGTAGTACCTCCAAGTACAACAAATTTTATAATTAAAAAGATGAAATCACCATAAATTCTAGAATTAAAAAGATGAGAGCACAATAAATTCCAAAATTAAAAAGATGAAATCACCATAAATTCCAGAATTAAAAAAGATGAAATCACCATAAATTCCAGAATTAAAAAGATGAAATCACCATAAATTACAGAATTAAAAAGATATCACAATAAATTCCAGAATTAAAGATGAAATCAAAATAAATTACAGAATAAAAAAGATGAAATCACAATAAATTCCTGAATTAAAAACCTTAAAATCACAATAAATTCCAAAATTAAAAAGATGAAATCACAAATTCTAGAATTAAAAATATGAAATCACAATAAATTCCAGAATTAAAAAGATGAAATCACAAAATCTAGAATTTATGTGCAGTAGGTGTCTATGTTTTTTGCAGATAAAACTGAGAATATCGACGGTCACAGTCCACTGCCTTTCGTCATCAGTGGTTACAAGGACAATCATTTATCTGTTCACCAGTTTCTTCTCCTACTCTACTTGATACAACCTTGGCCCTAAATCATTACTTATCGTTATTTGATAAGAAAGAGTTCCCCTTAAGCAGTTCTTTGACTATCCAAGGTATTATTCAAAATTCACACTAGAATTTCAGTCCTTGGTTTCTTGAGAAGATTAATTCAGTTAAGAAAACTTTTCTACTTGTCTCCAATTAACAAATTTAACAGTATGACCACACCTCTTGTAGACAATCTTCTCTCTCTCTCTCTCTCTCTCTCTCTCTCTCTCTCTCACACACCACACACACACACACATATATATATATATATATATATATATATTATAATCTGCTACATAAATTGCTTAATCCGGAGGGTATCAGCGTATCAAATATCGACCAAGGTCTCTCTCTCTCTCTCTCTCTCTCTCTCTCTCTCTCTCTCTCTCATTAATCTGCTCCATAAACTGCTTAATCCGGAGGGTAAAATACACCTATTTATACACAGAGTACACCTGTGTGAAACCAAACACGTAGGGGTACAAATTACTATATATCTTCTCGAACCCTTCCAGATAACATGGAGAGACAGTTAGTCATACTAGAAGTAAACACTATTATAAAATAAACAAATAAAACATTGCCCAGTTAAAGCCTGATGACAATGATCATATATCTTGCCGAAGAACCATTTCCAAAAAAAAAAAAAAACTTCAAATGCAAAACGGTTCGCATCAACACTTACTTTATCTATTTGCTATATTCCTGATCCACTTCAGTCAGACCATTAAAGTTCTCTTGTTTAAAATAATAATAATCACAGCGAGCCAGCTGCTGCCTTCCGCCGACGAACAGAGCACTAAAATGACGGAGACTTCAATGCCGATCTCTCAGGGTCTTACACTTGTTATATACTCTCCGGTCGCGTTTCCAAACACCATTTTTTCTTCCAGATGTAAGTTAGTTGAGTTTTCCTGTTAAAAAAGTATCAGGGGATAAAAGAGTCGTCATTAGGCTTTACTGTATGATACAAAATCCCCCTTTGACTTAAATTGGAGATGGCATGGCTAAGGTATATAGGTGAAAGATATTAGATTACTGGCAACACTGCAGGCTGGATTTCCAGGTATCGAGGGCTGGATTTTTACGTCAGGAATTCCCTACGTTGACTGGTAATACCTTCATGTAGACAAATAATTCGATGCTGCTTTTATCTGCGTTTATAACTAATTGCAAGTAACTAATTGTCAAAGAAAGTCGATATACAAAATAGTTTGGCATTCCAGTGGTTTTGGTTATTGGAAACGTACAGGTAGACATATCCCCAACAAATGGATTGCAATGCTGCTCAACGTGATGGAGATTCATTATATAATAGTTTTTGTTTCGCTTCGTATTTGCCACCATTCGCAAAAAAGAAAAAAAAAAACTCATTTTTGTGGTTCAATGGATGAACTGGTTTTTAAATATCTTCTTCAATATCTGGAACTTGGTAAATATTTCTAAAAGCATTGAGTCATCCCTCAAATGTTGTTTATGTTTCACAGTGCTGTGCAGTTCCGTCATAATTGATAGTTGTGTTGAGTTGGTCTGACTAAACCTGTCTTGGGCACCGTAAAGGCCTCTCCTCTTCCTGTCCCTTTGCCTCACAAGTTCCAGGGATGGAAAGGTTTCTTCACAGATGCATGCTGTTGCTTAAAAGCTTGTTATTTCCTTCCGATGTCCCTCAGTTAGCAGAAGAAGAAAATCATTACGCTGATTCTATGAGATGCTGTTATGAATTATACAATAACCCGTTCAAGTAGTGTCAGTTTTTTTTCTTGTATTTGTTTATGTTGTTGCTCTGGAACAAGTGAAATTTGAGACCTTTTCTCATGAGTGTTACTAACCCGAGTGGAGTATGGGTTCTTCTCATTAAAATCCTGGTCTCATTTTCTTGAAGAATTTGCCAGATATGGATACTTGGTGACCATCCACTCGACTTCCATAAAAGGCAGCAATTAATAATCAAGAACTAAGTTGGCTACATTCTTTCATCAAAATCACTTCAACTCAGACATTGCTTGCTTGATTACTCTTACAGTAAAGTATAAAAAAGTAAAAAAAAAAAAAAAAAAAAAAAAAAAATAGAAATGCTGAGTTGAAAAGTCATGGCACAGATAAATTCCGAACAGGAAAAGGAGTCAGTGTTTACTAGTTGTTTATCCAAAATAGGTGTATTTGAATGACTCACTGTAATGAATTACAAACGTAACTAAGTTAGGAATAAATTGTTCCCGATTCCGAAAGGGATGAATAACTGTTTGGGAATTTGATCTAAAGGAAACAATTGTACGTTTAATTCTTAATTGATGAAATCAAATGAAAGAACTCTTGATTAGTCTACTGGCATATGGACAGAAATGTAATGAGAGAGAGAGAGAGAGAGAGAGAGAGAGAGATGATCCAAAATACATTTTGCTTGCAAAATCTCTGCGTTGCAAATAAATTGCAATATAAGGCAATTTTTTTACGTATTTTGGTCCTTAGCAATGCATTACGCACAATTTGGGCAAATTTCTATATATATATATATATATATATATAGAGAGAGAGAGAGAGAGAGAGAGAGAGAGAGAGATTCTTGCTACTGTTTTTCTTACAGTAAAGTACAGTATAAGAAAGTAAAAGAAATAGAAATGCTGATTTGAAAAGTCATGGCACAGATATATTCGGGGCAGGAAAAGGAGCCATTGTTTACTAGTTTTTCCAAAATAAGTGTATTTGAATGACTCACTGTAATGAATTACAAACGTAACTAGGTTAGGAATAAATTGTTCCCGATTCCGAAAGGGATGAATAACTGTTTGGGAATTTGATCTAAAGGAAACAATTGTACGTTTAATTCTTAATTGATGAAATCAAGTGAAAGAACTCTTGATTAGTCTACTGGCATATGGACAGAAATGTAATGAGAGAGAGAGAGAGAGAGAGAGAGAGAGAGAGAGAGAGAGATGATCCAAAATACGTTTTTGCTTTCAAAATCACTGCATTGCAAGCATATTGCAATAATAGCAATTTTGTAAGTGTTTTGGTCTATTAAACACAATTTGGCCGAATTGAGAGAGAGAGAGAGAGAGAGAGAGAGAGAGAGAGAGAGAGAGAAATGATCCAAAATACAATTTTGCTTGCAAAATTGCTTTATTGCAAGCAAATTGCAATACATGGCAATTTTGTATGTACTTTGATCCTTAGCAATGCATTACGCACAATTTGGTCGATTTAAAGAGAGAGAGAGAGAGAGAGAGAGAGAGAGAGAGAGAGAGAGTCTTACTACTGTTTTTCTTCGTGTTAGCAACCTTTAATTTGCTTGGAGTTAAGTGGCTCCTGTCTATTGCTTCCTTGGGTATCAAAACCCCCTTTCAACAACAACAACCCCCCCCCCCATGCTTCATTCATACCCACTTCAAGCCCGGGCTAGGTAAGGGCATTTGGTGACTCGTCCCGTCAGTGTTCAGGAAGGAAAAAGGGCTTGTGTTGGTGATACAAGATCCGTCTTTTATTCTTCACTTTTGAGACTGAATATCGAGTACTTAATCTTGAAATGCAAGTTCATTTTTTTATGAATAAGTTATTCGTAAGGTTTTGTAAAAGAAAATTATATATACACCGTTATGTTTATCTGGCATATATTTTGAAGAATTTAAGTAATTGTTAACAAAGCTACTCTAGGTCTAAATAAACATGGAATATTTATCTTGCTTTATAATAATGAAGATCCTTTCAACTTGATTCACTAATAATACTTTCATGACCAAACAACCCATGAACAAATTAAACTCAAGTTCCTAAAAGATGAAAAGCCTCCAGACTATGCTATTCAGTTTGATACAAGACCAATCCCAAATGTAAATAAATGGTTCTTTCTACATCTTTGTAGTAGAATACTTCTAAAGCTCTGCAAATGTTGATCAATATTGTTTTTGAAAACTAGCTTTACACTCATGATATTGTCTTTCTCAGATTATTATTATTATTATTATTATTATGTTGATGATGATGATGGTTAATATTATCTTAATTAATATTTTTACTAGTATTATTATTATTATTATTATTATTATTATTATTATCATCATCATCATCATCATCATCATCATTTTTATTATTATTATTATTATTATTATTATTATTATTATTATTATTATTATTATTATTGATATTATTATTATTATTATTATTATTATTATTATTATTACTTACTAAGCTACAATTATAATTGGAAAAGTAGGCTGCTATAAGTCCAAGGGCTCCGACAAGGAAAAAATAGCTTAGTGAGGAAAGGAAATAAGGAAATAAATAAACCAGAAGAGAAGCAACCAACAATTAAAATAAAATATTTCAGGAACAGTAACAACATTAGAAAACATCTTTCATATATAAATCACAAAAACTTTAAATAACAAGAGGAAGAGAAACAAGATAGAACAGTGTGCTCGAGTGTACCCTCAAGCAAGAGAACTCATATTCATTAAGAATTGCACTGGATTCAGTCCTTTTTACGATTACTTTTAATTGGTGTAAGCAAACAAATTTAAGATTTAATAAATAGAACACTCAAGATTGGTATTCTGAATATTAGATGAAATCTCTTTCGATGTTAAGCAGCAAAGTACACAAGGCCACCTTCTCGGGAAGCCCTGATTGACTGTCTTCATTCAGTTCCTCTCTATGAACCTTGATAAACCATCAAAAGAATCATCCAACTCTGTCACTTCTTGAGCTTTCGAATCACAGTTTGTTTGATGTACATTTTTTTTTTTTTTTGTGAAATTAATTTTCTTGAACGATTAATTTAGGAATTATATTAATATATAAGTTAACTGTAAAAAACTGAATCAATAATGATTTCATCCAACTCTGTCAGATCTCAAGCTTTAGAATTAGATTTTGTTTGCTGTGAAAGAAGTTTTTTGTGAAATTAATCTTCTACAACGATTAAATTAGGAATCAAATTAATGTATGAGTTAACTGTAAAAACTGAATCAATAATGATTTCATTCAACTCTGTCAGTTCTCGAGTTTGTTTGATGCACAAGATTTTTTTTTTTTTTTTTTTGTGAAATTAATTTTCTTGTACGATTGATTTAGGAATTAAATTAATGTATAAGTTAACTGTAAAAACTGAATCAATAATGATTTCATTCAAACCTGTCAGTTCTCGAGCTTTAGAATCAGAGTTTGTTTGATGTACAAGATTTTTTATGTGGAATTAATTTTCTTCAACGATTAATTTATGAATTTGATTAATGTATCATTTAACTGTATAAATTGTATAGAAATCATCGTTAGATTATTATCATTCAACAGCTTATCACTGTTTCCTTTTAGGTAATTTCTCTCCACCAAAAATTATATTCCGAAGTTCAACTATTCCTCACTCAGTCACGATTATTTTCGGAAATTTCACTAAAAACTTACTAATTACGAAACAGTTTTTTTCTTTTTTTTTTCTTTTTTGCTTTTTAGAAAAATTACTCTATAATTAAACCCTTCCCCCCAATAAGCTATTTCCTAGAGGGCTATTTCAACACGGAAAGATCATTGAAAAAAATTTACCTAAGTTTAGGTAGGTTTAAAAAAAAACTTGTCTTTTGTGAAAACCGTAAAGAAATGACAGATCAAAGTAGGAAAATTCTCTGACTTTAACTGTATGAATCATAACTTTTTAATTTCTTAAATTATTTCATTTGGTCTTGAATTATCTTATTTGATTCCTGTTAAAAAAATTTCACTCAATTTCAGCAACCCCTTTCATTATCTCTCTCTCTCTCTCTCTCTCTCTCTCTCTCTCTCTCTCTCTCTCTCTCTCTCTCTCTCTCTCTCTGTATTTTTTAACAGAATTGTGCTTTTTGTTTAAAAAAAAAACATTAAATACTTATAGTAATGTTATTTCCAAAACTTTTAAATACAAAGAGTACAAAGTTATCCATAAGTACAATACTACTGTATATTTCAATCGTTTAATGAGAGAGAGAGAGAGAGAGAGAGAGAGAGAGAGAGAGAGAGAGAGAGAGAGAGAGAGAGAGAGAGAGGATCATCAATTTTAAAATGATTTACTTAAAACCTATCTGTGAATAAATTTATATATAAATTTATTTTCATTGTGATATACATATATTCATATTTTCTATGCTCTTTCTAAGAGGGATACCTTAACATGGTGAAAGAGTTTGCGTATTACCATGACCAGCAAAACTGTACTAGTCACGGCCACCATACTAGCTTGATTTGCTGTGCGCGATCAGAATCAAATCTCCCACCATCACCAATCCGTACTGGACAACGTGGTGATGAAAACTGGCCAAACACCATACATGAATAAGGACATATCTGAGGCCTTTGCCCTGCAGTGGACAGAAACGGCTGCATCTATTGTTGTTGTTGTTGATGCATATTTTAGAGGACGTGATTTTCAACAAAGGTCATTACAGTGCCATGAGAACCTCGTTTTTATAATTGCTTGAGAACTGAAGTGTGAGAAACATTCAGTCTGGGGTCACTCCTAGATCAGCAGCTCCAAATTACTCATGGAGTCCCAATCTATAATTAGCTTTATTGATAATCTTTCAAAATAACAAACACTTCCTGTGTCTGTAAAGTTCTCTAGGCTCGTTCAGAAAAGTATTATAGCTTTGATATTCCTTGGAAAAAGTAATTTTGCCTCTTTTACTGCCTACTTGCAACGAATACTTTTATGTTGAACAGGCTGACACAAATCTCTCTTCATAGCTTATATATGAGAGATATATTTTATTGTTGCCACAGTTCTTAAAACATTTCATTTTAATTGTTCATTACTTCTCCTGTATTTTATAATTTTCCTTATATCCTTTCCTCACTGGGCTAATTTTCCCCGTTGGAGCCCTTGGGCTTATATCATCCTGCTTTACAACTAGGGATGTAGCTTATGTAATAATAATAATAATAATAATAATAATAATAATAATAATAATAATAATAATAATAATAATAATAATGCATTTTCACTTATTCAGTGAATTGGAGAGTTTACTACTGTTCTAATTTCGTCAACACGAGGATTACGTCATCAATAAGTAAATGGTAAGGTTTAATAAATACCACGCTGATAGCCAAAAATACAAGAAAACAAAATGTAAAAAGATAAACTATTATTGCACTATGCTAACTTTAAGACCATAATTAGAAAAAAAAGTGTACCTTTATATGAATAAAATTGTGTTTAAACCACACTTCATATTACGCTTACTATTACTTAACTTAAAAGCTAAACAATTATTATACTTTGTTAACTTTAAGACCATGACGAGAAAAAAAGTTTACCTTTATATGAATACAATTGTAGTTAAACCAAACTTTATATTACTCTATTACTTAACTTTCCAAACTATTTCCTATCTTGGTTAGCTATTTAACTATCCCACACATCTTTCACCCATCTTTCCTATCAGCTAAAAAAAAGTAAAGTTATTAACCTGAGAAATAAAAAAATTTTCCTTTACCCCTTTCATTATTACTAAAATTGGTGTTATTGTTATTAATAATATTTTCATTTCAAGTAATATCATCAAAACTGAAAAAAAAAGAAAATATAAATATAAATAAAGACAACAATTTCGACGTTGATGACTTCAAAGGAGTTTTACCCGTTGAGAGCGAATGACTCATTTAGCTGGAGCCATGTTTATTAAAAGCTGTTTTCTACCCTCTGGCGTCACCAAAATGATGACGTCAAAGGAAAAACTGCCCCTTCGGGCAATGTCTGTGTATCGGCAATTCTTATAAAGTTTGACAACATAAACTATACATTTTGCCAAGATAGTTTAGATATATTTTTCAGTAAATGAATTCATTATATTTTTGCTCGTTCTGGCAATCTCTGTGTTAACAGTTTCTCAAAAGTCTGTCAGCATAATCATTTTTTATCTTAATAATAATAATAATAATAATAATAATAATAATAATAATAATAATAATTTTAGCAGTTTAGCCATTTTTCTACAGTAACGAGCGTAAAGATATTCCAGATTTTCCCAGTTACTTCTCCTACGTCAAGATGGGGGAAATCCCCTCATAGATCTGCAAAGCGCGAACTACGCTCAGAAAAAAAGAAAAAAAAGAAAAAAAAGAAAAAAAACTCAACCATCCACATGGCAGAAGGGGGTTCAAGGTCTAAGTCCCACAGCTGCTCATCATAGAGTTAAAATTCGCTTTGTGGATAATAAATCTTATTAAGTAGTCTCTCTCTCTCTCTCTCTCTCTCTCTCTCTCTCTCTCTCTCTCTCTCTCTCTCTCTCTCTCTCTACCCTTTTTAGCTATAAATACGTGATGATAAATGTAAAATATAAGCTTCTCAAATTATATGTCTAATGCCAACAGAAGACAAAACTGATCTAACATAGAGAGGAACTAGCGGGGCACTCAGTAGAGAGCATGCCTTCGCCACCCCAAGCAGTCTTATTTTGCTCTGAACTCCACTACGTAATTATATTTCAATGTATTTTCATCAAAATCTAATGGATTTGTCCTTGGGTCATACTCCACATGACCACTAAGTTTCGTTGAAACTGGTGCAGTAAAATTTGTGTAATGTTGTTCACTAACAAAAAATAAACATTGGAATCATTTTCAAAGTATTGTTGCGTACTTTTACTTTGATGTACTTTATCCAAAATGTTGTTGATTCACCCTTGGGTCATACACAGCATGAGTATCAAGTTTGGTCAAAATCATTCAGTAGTTTTTGTGTAAAGTTACTCACAAACAAACAAACAGACAGGGAGGAATACAGGCAACAAATAGAGTCGGCAAAACCTAATGTTTTCTACCGATTTCTTTTTCTTTGTTCGAGGGGTACTTTATGTATCATTCGTGGCCTTTACATCACGTCTTCATCTTACGCACGAGTTACACTTGATCCCTTTATACACTTTTTGCAATAGCTTATATCACCACTGCTTATGGGTCCTCTATTAATTGGGACCAATTTCGTCAAATACGGACAGTTGAAGTGAAATGAGATAAAGGGTAAAGGAAATGATGTTACAGGCATCTGGATAAATGGAAGCGTAGAAAGAATTCCTTAGCCTTAAGCCTTTCTTTGTGGGTGCCATAAACCCTTCTGTTCGTCCCAGAATAAAATCGCAAAGGGAATTGTAATGTCAATATTCTACACAATGAAGAAAATAAGAATTTTATTTGAAATAAAACTACCCGAAAGTAATTATTGGGTGCCATAAACCATTAAGTTCGTCCCAGAATAAAAATCGAAAATGGAAATATCTATCTATATACCAAGGCACTTCTCCCAATTTGCAGGGGGGTAGCCGACATCAAACAGATGAAAAAAAGGTACCTTTCCTCTCTACGCTCCTCCCAGCCTGACGAGGGACTTAACAGAGTTTGGCTGGTACTGCTAAGGGAATTATAATGTCAATATTTTACACAATGAAGAAGATAAATAATTTATTTAAAATAAAACTACCCGAAAGTAAATATCTGAAATTTAAAATCTGCTTTCAATTGATGTTAAAAAGACTTGAAACTGTTATCCAAACTCTGAGCAGTTTGTTTTTCTTTTCTTGCAAATACTTTTCTTCATTTGCAATGTTTTCCTTTCCAGTTCTCTTCAGAATTAATTCAGATATCCTTATGGACGTTGTAATCATCTATATCTTAAATCAAAGCTGACAAAGAGCTTTCCAATAATATATAATTTCCTGTTAATGAAACTGCGGAATTTTTTAGCTTTTCTCTCAAAATTATCACGTACCTTCTTCATGGAAACACTTCTCCTGTTACCAAACACAGACTATTCTTCCGTCGTGAATCAATAATTCATTGCAAAATTCTCTATAATCATCAGCAGTATTGATTTGGTTCTCGAGATGACCTATAGTCAACAAATCTATCTATCTATATACCAAGGCATTTCCCCCAATTTGGGGGGTATCTGACATCAAACAAAAGAAAAAAAAAGAATGTTCGGTCAAAAATAGAATATTATATGCTGCCCATATATTACAGTAGATATAATCTTGTTCTTGATGTGGTATATGAAACAGTATAGTATCCTTACTTCCTAGGATACATTAATCATGTATTCGGAAATCTCTCTCAATATTTCATGCTATTCCTTACTAGTTTAAATTTCAAGTCAGAATGAATGGGCTATTACAAATGTACATAAGAAACAAGAGTACTTTCCAAAGTACAAAATTTATGTTTCATACACTAAAGTACAGTCGGACACATGAATTCCTGGTACACCCTGTCAACTCTCCCTACACTATCTTTATGGTTACTCGCCGCGAATTAAGGGTATGACTGGGTGCACTTCCTTCAAGCAGGGTGTACCAGGGATTCCTGCGTCTAACTGTACTAATGCCGCCGAATATAACAATAAAATTCAAATTCTAGCACTGATGTTAACTGTTGGAATATACTATAGTCACTATGTAAAAAAATGAGGATACACTCAAGCACACTATTCTATCTTATTTCTCTTCCCCCTGTTTTTCTTTTAAGTTTTTATAGTTTATATATGAAATATCTATTTTAATGTTGCTAAACTGTTATCAAAATATTTCATTTCATTGTTCATCACTTCTCTTGCAGTTTATTTATTCCCTTGTTTCCTTTTCCTCAATGGGTTACTTTTTCCTGTTGGAGCCCTTGGACTTATACCATCTTGCTTTTCCAACTAGGATTGTATCTTAGGAAATAATAATAATAATAATAATAATAATAATAATAATAATAATAATAATAATATGACATATTTTGCAATGAGGGAATATAGCAGATCTTATTAAACTCCAAACAGACCATTGGTAGTATCCACATAATATTCAAATGAAGCAAAGTACCAGAATTCTTTACGCCACCATAACTATAAAAGGTTATGGCAAGATTAGTTCCTAACAAAATACTTTGGTGAGAACATATGATTATGAGAGATGCTTCTATACCAAATTGTTCAATAGCTCCATAGGCAGAAAATGACGAATTCTATCAAAAAGAATCTGAATGACGATCAGATAAGCAAAGGTGGGGTCAGAACCTTGGCAGACGCTGCCTGAATATATGTAAACGAAACAGGAACAGTGCTTGCAAGAAGGATATTTTTTATTGAACCACTTGACCTTACAAATCAGGTGTTGATTTCAATGACTTTTCACTTGACAAAATCATGTAAAAATAATCTGATCTAATCTTTCATATATGTTTTTCTACTACTTTTACTTATCTCTACATTTTTTTTATTAGTCGTTTCTACATAAACCCTATAAATTACTTAAACCATTCATCTTAAGAGATCCAATATTTTCTCTTTCTAGTCTGTTAAAAACCTATAATTCATTTTTATAAAGAAGATTTGGTTTAACAATCCCTCTTTTTTTGCATTAGAAATCTACAATTTACTTCCATAAGGAAGCTTTGGTTTAACTATCCCTCTTTCTTGTCCATTAAAATCCCACACTTCACGTTCATAAAGATGAGTTAGTTCAACAATCCCTCTTTCTTGTCCATTAAAAACCCACTCTTCACAGCTATAAGAAGAGTTGGTTCAACAATCCCTCATTCTTGTCCATTAAAAACCCACACTTCACTGCTATAAGAAGAGTTGGTTCAACAATCCCTCATTCTTGTCCATTAAAAACCCACACTTCACAGCTATAAGAAGAGTTGGTTCAACAATCCCTCATTCTTGTCCATTAAAAACCCACACTTCACTGCTATAAGAAGAGTTGGTTCAACAATCCCTCATTCTTGTCCATTAAAAACCCACACTTCACTGCTATAAGAAGAGTTGGTTCAACAATCCCTCTTTCTTGTCCATTAAAAACCCACTCTTCACAGCTATAAGAAGAGTTGGTTCAACAATCCCTCATTCTTGTCCATTAAAAACCCACACTTCACTGCTATAAGAAGAGTTGGTTCAACAATCCCTCATTCTTGTCCATTAAAAACCCACTCTTCACAGCTATAAGAAGAGTTGGTTCAACAATCCCTCATTCTTGTCCATTAAAAACCCACACTTCACTGCTATAAGAAGAGTTGGTTCAACAATCCCTCATTCTTGTCCATTAAAAACCCACACTTCACTGCTATAAGAAGAGTTGGTTCAACAATCCCTCTTTCTTGTCCATTAAAAACCCACTCTTCACAGCTATAAGAAGAGTTGGTTCAACAATCCCTCATTCTTGTCCATTAAAAACCCACACTTCACTGCTATAAGAAGAGTTGGTTCAACAATCCCTCATTCTTGTCCATTAAAAACCCACACTTCACTGCTATAAGAAGAGTTGGTTCAACAATCCCTCTTTCTTGTCCATTAAAAACCCACTCTTCACAGCTATAAGAAGAGTTGGTTCAACAATACCTCATTCTTGTCCATTAAAAACCCACACTTCACTGCTATAAGAAGAGTTGGTTCAACAATCCCTCATTCTTGTCCATTAAAAACCCACACTTCACTGCTATAAGAAGAGTTGGTTCAACAATCCCTCTTTCTTGTCCATTAAAAACCCACTCTTCACTGCTATAAGAAGAGTTGGTTCAACAATCCCTCATTCTTGTCCATTAAAAACCCACACTTCACTGCTATAAGAAGAGTTGGTTCAACAATCTCTCATTCTTGTCCATTAAAAACCCACTCTTCACTGCTATAAGAAGAGTTGGTTCAACAATCCCTCATTCTTGTCCATTAAAAACCCACACTTCACTGCTATAAGAAGAGTTGGTTCAACAATCCCTCATTCTTGTCCATTAAAAACCCACTCTTCACTGCTATAAGAAGAGTTGGTTCAACAATCCCTCATTCTTGTCCATTAAAAACCCACACTTCACTGCTATAAGAAGAGTTGGTTCAACAATCCCTCATTCTTGTCCATTAAAAACCCACTCTTCACTGCTATAAGAAGAGTTGGTTCAACAATCCCTCATTCTTGTCCATTAAAAACCCACACTTCACTGCTATAAGAAGAGTTGGTTCAACAATCCCTCATTCTTGTCCATTAAAAACCCACACTTCACTGCTATAAGAAGAGTTGGTTCAACAATCCCTCATTCTTGTCCATTAAAAACCCACACTTCACTGCTATAAGAAGAGTTGGTTCAACAATCCCTCATTCTTGTCCATTAAAAACCCACACTTCACTGCTATAAGAAGAGTTGGTTCAACAATCCCTCATTCTTGTCCATTAAAAACCCACACTTCACTGCTATAACAAGAGTTGGTTCAACAATCCCTCTTTCTTGTCCATTAAAAACCCACTCTTCATAGCTATAAGAAGAGTTGGTTCAACAATCCCTCATTCTTGTCCATTATAAACCCACACTTCACTGCTATAAGAAGAGTTGGTTCAACAATCCCTCATTCTTGTCCATTAAAAACCCACACTTCACTGCTATAAGAAGAGTTGGTTCAACAATCCCTCATTCTTGTCCATTAAAAACCCACACTTCACTGCTATAAGAAGAGTTGGTTCAACAATCCCTCATTCTTGTCCATTAAAAACCCACACTTCACTGCTATAAGAAGAGTTGGTTCAACAATCCCTCTTTCTTGTCCATTAAAAACCCACTCTTCACTGCTATAAGAAGAGTTGGTTCAACAATCCCTCATTCTTGTCCATTAAAAACCCACACTTCACTGCTATAAGAAGAGTTGGTTCAACAATCCCTCTTTCTTGTCCATTAAAAACCCACTCTTCACAGCTATAAGAAGAGTTGGTTCAACAATCCCTCATTCTTGTCCATTAAAAACCCACACTTCACTGCTATAAGAAGAGTTGGTTCAACAATCCCTCATTCTTGTCCATTAAAAACCCACACTTCACTGCTATAAGAAGAGTTGGTTCAACAATCCCTCTTTCTTGTCCATTAAAAACCCACTCTTCACAGCTATAAGAAGAGTTGGTTCAACAATCCCTCATTCTTGTCCATTAAAAACCCACACTTCACTGCTATAAGAAGAGTTGGTTCAACAATCCCTCATTCTTGTCCATTAAAAACCCACACTTCACTGCTATAAGAAGAGTTAGTTCAACAATCCCTCTTTCTTGTCCATTAAAAACCCACTCTTCACAGCTATAAGAAGAGTTGGTTCAACAATCCCTCTTTCTTGTCCATTAAAAACCCACACTTCACTGCTATAAGAAGAGTTGGTTCAACAATCCCTCTTTCTTGTCCATTAAAAACCCACAGTTCACTGCTATAAGAATAGTTCAACATTCCCTCTTTCTTATCCATTAAAAACCCACTCTTCACAGCTATAAGAAGAGTTGGTTTAACAATCCCTCTTGCTTGTCCATTAAAAAACCACACTTCACTTCCATAAAGAAGAGTTGGTTCAACAATCCCTCTTTCTTGTCTATTAAAAAACCACAATTCACTTCCATAAAGAAGAGTTGGTTCAACAATCCCTCTTTCTTGTCCATTAAAAAACCACAATTCACTTTCATAAAGAAGAGTTGGTTCAACAATCCCTCTTTCTTGTCCATTTAAAGCCTAAAATTCACTTCCATAAAGAAGAGATGGTTCAACAATCCATCTTTCTTGTCCATTAAAAAACCACAATTCACTTCCATAAAGAAGAGTTGGTTCAACAATCCCTCTTTCTTGTCCATTAAAAAACCACACTTCACTTCCATAAAGAAGAGTTGGTTCAACAATCCCTCTTTCTTGTCTATTAAAAAACCACAATTCACTTCCATAAAGAAGAGTTGGTTCAACAATCCCTCTTTCTTGTCCATTAAAAAACCACAATTCACTTTCATAAAGAAGAGTTGGTTCAACAATCCCTCTTTCTTAACCATGAAACGCCTAAAATTCACTTCCATAAAGAAGAGTTGGTTCAACAATCCCTTTTTCTTGCCCATTAAAAACCAACACTTCACTTTCATGAAGAGGAGTTGGTTCAACAATCCCTCTTTCTTGTCCATTTAAAGCCTAAAATTCACTTCCATAAAGAAGAGATGGTTCAACAATCCATCTTTCTTGTCCATTTAAAGCCTAAAATTCACTCTCATAAAGAAGAGTTGGTTCAACAATCCCATCATACATTTCCAAAAGTCTTTCTCAAACTTTTTCCAGGCACTGCAACCTTTTCTACCTTACTTACTATGCGTTTCTTACCAACATTCTCCTCTTAATTTCATTGGTCATATTCACTCTAAAATACTTGTACAAATCAACCACATCTATTCTGCCATCCATGCTATACATAATTACACCATCGCGCCATCCTGGTTTCCATTTCCCCTCATAACCTTACTTT
>NC_090740.1:42322122-42352122 GCF_036898095.1 Palaemon carinicauda
ACTATAAGCCCAAGGGCTCCATCAGGGAAAATACCCCAAGGTTGAAAGGAAATAAGAAAATAAATAAACTACGAAAAGTAAAAAACAATTAAACTAAAATATTTTATGAACAGTAACAGCATTAAAATAAATCTTTCATATATGAACTATAAAAACTTCAAAAAAACAAGAGGAAGTGAAATAAGATACAATAGCGTGCCAGTGTACCCTCAAGCAAGAGAACTCTAATCCAAGACAGAGGAAGACCATGGTACAGAGGCTATGGCATTACCTAAGACTAAAGAACAATGGTTATATTTTGGAATGTCCTTCTCATAGAAGAGCTGCTTATCATAGCTAAAGAGTCTCAGAGGATCCGACTTCAAACTTATCACAGCATTGGAACTGTATACTTCATTAAAAGGATAAATGTGACATAATATATTTAATATTGATTGTTCATTACTTCGCTTGTAGTTTATTTATTTCCTAGTTTCCTTCCCTCACTGGTGTATTTTCCCTGCTGGAACGTTTGGGCTTATAGCATCATGCTTTTCCAATTAGGGTTGTAGCTTAGCTTGTAATAATAAAAATAACAAGGCAACAACACCAGTTTAAAAAAAAAATAGCAAATGACGGGGGAAAACCACTCTAATAGGATACAAGTTGTACATCCAATGAAGGCCCCGGTAGTTGATTCAAAGGAACTTTAAACATTCAAAATGAGCTCTCCAATGTTTAAAAATGAGTTGAGAGGCCTTTCCTCAACTTATAATCCAACAATACCTCAACCCTTTCAATCCTGGTCTGCTATGACTGTGGAATTGCAGTCAGTGGTTTAAAGGTTTTGTAAGGACAGTGAGACAAGCGTCACCAAGATCAACTGATACTTTAATCAAATGTGCATGGGAGTATATTACAAGGTGCGGACGGAAAGGTAGGATGGCGCTGGCGACAAATCAGATTGAATTGCCCGCCAAAATATATGTGTTTTCTTACACTTACAAATATACGAATTATGAGTTAACAGAAACCTGTAATGAAATGATACATATGTCAAAATGTAGCTCTGATAGAGCGGAATACATATATATGGGAAACCACGGTGTGGCGAAAGGAGAATTCAAATAAATAAACAGTTTGTTGATTTTCTGGATGACGAAGGGAGCGGTGTCCTTACAAGTACTCCCCCCCCCCAAGACATCGGGCGGCGTAGAGGGCTGATGATCAATCTTCGTATCTTTTCGGGCGTCGAAGGGTTCCTCTTGTTTTTGAACGGAGGGGCGCGCCGGCGGTCGGCGTAAGGATCTCTTTCTCTTGTCGTCGTTTGATGATTTTTCTTTCGTTGGGCGCCTTGTTTTGAGGTGGAACTCTGGATCTGCCAGGTCCGGCGGAGGCGGTGTCGCTTCCTTCGAGAAATGCTGGTTTCACGCGGTCTATTGAGACCCAGTCCTCTTGGCCATGGACGTTGAGAAGGAAGGCTTTCGTTGTCTTCTTAATTACCCGCTATCGGCCTCGATAAGGTCTAGTTAGTGGTTGTCGATGAGCGTCGACACGGACGAAAACGTACCAGCAGTCATCCAGGTTTTTTGGCTTGAAGTGCTTGGTTCTGTCCTGGTAAGTTTTGAGACATGGCCTGAACTTCCAGGCGATGTCCCTTAGGTGATCCAGCTGCGTGTTGTCGGTTGATGAAGGAAAGAATTCGCCAGGAACTGCGAGCGCCTCCCCGTAAACCTTTTCGGCGGGCGAAGGTTCGCCGTCTGCGCGAGGGGCGGTGCGAAGGCCGAGGAGTACCCAAGGAAGTCGTGATTTCCAGCTCCTCGTCGGTGCAGCTCGCCATCAGGGACGCCTTGAGGGCGCGGTGAGTTCTTTCGACCATGCCGTTAGCCGCGGGGTTGTATGCCGTGGTGCTGTGGAGCGTCGTCCCCATCAGGTTCGCCAAAGCGAGCCATATTTCTGAGAGGAAAGCGGGGCCTCTGTCTGTCGTGATGTCGTCAGGAACGCCAAACCTGCTCACCCAGCTTGACAGGAGGGTTTCGGCGCATGCTTGAGTCGTAGATTCGTTCATCGGCGATGCCTCCAACCACCTCGTGGAGCGATCGATGATCGTAAGCAGGTAGCGAGCAGATCCAGAAGGGGGCAATGGTCCCACAACGTCGATGTGTATGTGACCGAAACGTCTTTTTGGCTGGGGAAAATCGCCTACCCCCGATTCGGTGTGACGGCTGACTTTGCTTGACTGGCAGTTGATGCATGACTTCGCCCATTCCCGGGCGTCCTTTTTTATCCATGGCCAGACGAACTTTTCAGACAGAAGGCGAGCGGTGGTGCGTCCTGAGGGGTGTGAAAGTCCATGGATGATATCGAATATTTTCCTTCTGCAGGAGGCTGGTATCCAGGGACGTGGGCGGCCGGTGCTGGTGTCGCAAAGAATAGTTACTCCTGCTGGTCCGAGGGGAATCGCGCTTATCTTGAGCGCGGATGGCCCCGTCAGGTGATCCTGTACTTCTCGGTCGGTGCGTTGTTCGGTTGCGAGATTGGCGTAGTCGATTCCCAGGTGGATTGCGTCAATTTCAATCCTTGAAAGGGCGTCCGCAACTGGGTTTTTCTTTCCTGGGACGTAACGTATGGTGCACCCAAATTCGGCGATTGTTGCGAGATGACGTTGTTGTCGGGAGGACCATGCGTCTGTCGATTTCGTGAAAGCGTGTACGAGGGGTTGATGGTCTGTCGCGATTGTGAAGGGAGTGCCCTCCAAGATGTGCCTGAAGTGGCAGATGGCGAGGAGTTCCCTATCGAAGGTGTTGTATCTTGTTTCGGCGGGTTTCAATTTCTTGCTGAAGAAAGCCAGCGGTCGAGGAGAACCATCGACGAGTTGCTCCAGCACAGCTCCACAGGCGACGTTGCTGGCGTCGGTCGTTAGTTGCAGGGGCGCGTTGTCGTCGAAATGAGCCAGGGTGGTGGCATTCGCGAGGGCATCCTTCGTCCGGGCGAATACCTGTTGCTGGGGCGAACCCCACTCGAGTTTTTTTGCTTTTCCTTTCTGGACATTGTCGAGGGGTGACAGGGTTTGTGTGATGTTGGGGATGAAGCGCCTGTAGTAATTGACCATCCCCAGGAACTACTGAAGTTGGCGGATGGTCGTAGGTATCGGGAACTTTCTGATGGCGTCGACCTTGGTTGTCATGGGTTTTACTCCGCACGAGGATACGCGGTGACCAAGGAAATCCACTCCTTCCACACCGAACGTGCATTTGTCGAAACGTACGACCAGGCCGTTCTCCTGTAGGCGTTTGAGGACGGTGCGGACATGCCTCCGGTGTTCCTCCTTGGTTTTCGAGAATATCAGGATGTCGTCGACATAGCAGACGCAGAAAGGTAGGTCACCCAGAATGCTATCCATTAGTCGTTGGAAGGTCCCCCCGGCGTTGCGTAGACCGAAGGTTGAGTATGCGAAGGTGTAGGATCCAAACGGCATTACAATGGCAGTTTTCGGGATGTCTTCCGGAAATACGGGGACCTGGAAATAAGACTTGAGGAGGTCCATCTTGGTAAAATACTTTGCGCCGTGCAACGCGTTCGTTAGGTCCTGCATGTTGGGCAGCGCGTAGTGATCGGGCGTTGTGATGAGGTTGAGGCGCCTGTAGTCGCCGCAAGGTCTCCAGGACCCGTCCGGCTTTTTTACCATGTGTAGGGGCGATGACCAGGGGCTCGATGCTTTCTTACAGATACCCATGCGTTCCATGTCCTCGAAGGCGCGTTTGGCATCCTTCAGTTTCTGGGGCGGGAGGCGGCGGAATTTGGCGTGAGTGGGAGGTCCTGTCGTTGTGTTGTGGTGGTAGATCCCGTGCTTGGACGGGGAACCTGGCGAGTGTCGGAGCTCGGGCTTGAAAACCTCGGGAAATTCTCGTAGGAGGTCGGCGTAGGGGTGCGTCGTTACGGCGGATACGGACGATGTTGAGACGTTTGTTAGCGACATCGACGAGGATTCCATGGTGGGCAAGGAAATCCGCACCGAGGAGGGGGCGATTGACGTCAGCGATAGCGAAGGGCCAAGAATACGAACGGCCCATGATAGATATCTTGAGGGTCTTGATCCCATAGCACCGTATGGGAGATCCGTTGGCGGCGATGAGTTAGGGAGCGTTTTTGTCGGGACCACGGTCTAGGTCGGACTTGGAAGGAGGGAACGTTGACTGCATTGCGCCGGTGTCTACCATGAGTCTACAGTTGGAAATGGTATCGAGGATATAGAAACCATTCTTGTTTTGGTTAACTGCGGCTGCGATGGTGGCAGGTGGATGCTTCTGGTGTCATCTTCTAGGGAAACTGCATGGTGCTCTACATTTCTTGGCGTCGCTGCCGAACTGTTGGTGGTAGAAGCACCATGCTGGGTTAGTCCTAGGGATCGGTTGTGTTGGTTGCGGCGGTTTCTTTCTTGATAGAACGTTGATCTCGTCGTCCTCAGGGGCCGTTGCCGAGGAGTCTATGGAAGAGCAGCTGCTGAAGGAGGAGAACGAAGGCGGTGTTGACGATGATGCTCCGAGGCGAGATGCTTTGGAGGCCTCGTGGAGCTTCTGAGCCTTCGACAGGAGTTCGTTCATCGGGAGCGTGTCGGCGTCTGTCAATTGGGCCCTTACGTCCTGTGGTAGGCGTCGAAGAAAGATCTCGCGAGATAAGCTAATCTCACGTCGTCGGCCGTTGCTGTCTGTTTCGGGGAGCATAAGCAGGCCGGATAACTCGTCCCACGCCTCGACAGGAGAGGTGTCACCCATCGGCTTGCCGGCGAGGTCCAGGACTTTCTGTGCCCTTGCTGAGACGGAGAGGGAGTAGATGCCGATGAGTTTCGTTCTCAGGGCGTCGTATGAAACTTGGCCGGCCTGGGTGTTGAGCCATGGGGAAATCTTGTCGAATACCTCTTCAGGTATGGAGGTGAGAACGATGTCAGCCATGGCGCAGGAGTCGCTGAGTCTAGCGACGCGTAAGAGTACGTCTGCTCTCAGGAACCAGGAAGCGGTGTTGTGTTGAGAAAAGGGCGGCAGTTTGACTTTGGGCGTGGAGGTGAGGCTGTTGGGTGCGATGGGCGTGTTGCTTCCTGAATCGTGGCCAGACGATGAGTCGGCGAAGAGATGAGAAGTTGATATGTCGGTTAAGCTCATCCTACTGCCTTACATGCACCGAAGTGTGGGAGAACCAAAGGCAGGCTCACGCCTAAGGTAACGGAGTATAGAGAAGGTAGCACGGCCGTAATAAGTCCGTTAATGGCAAAGCCAAAACCGCTGATGCTACTTTCAACTCCGGGGTCACCAGTTGTAAGGACAGTGAGACAAGCGTCACCAAGATCATCTGATACTTTATTCAAATGTGCATGGGAGTATATTACAAGGTGTGGACGGAAAGGTAGGATGGCACTGGCGCCAAATCAGATTGAATTGCCCGCCAAAATATATGTGTTTTCTTACACTTACAAATATACGAATTATGAGTTAACAGAAACATGTAATGAAATGATACATATGTCAAAATGTAGCTCTGATAGAGCGGAATACATATACATGGGAAACCACGGTGTGGCGAAAGGAGAATTCAAATAAATAAACAGTTTGTTGATTTTCTGGACGACGAAGGGAGCGGTGTCCTTACAGTTAAAAGGCCATTCATGAATGTCAGAGGCAAGGAACAGTGATATTGCCCTAGCTGGCAGGACAATGCCCTAGAAACTGACCATACAGACATACGATCAGCACCGAAGCCTCCCTCCACCCAACCTATGACCAGGGAGGAGGGCCAGGCAATGGCTGATGATGACCCATTACTTAGACACACACACACACACACATACACACACACACATATATATATATATATATATATATATATATATATATATATATATATATATATATATAGATATATATATATATATATTTATATATATATATATATATATATATATATATATATATACTGTATATATATATATATATATATATTTATATACATATATGTGTATATACATATATATAACATATATGACCTATATATATATATATATATATATATATATATATATATATATATATATATATATAATGCAGTTAAAAATGTGTATGTGTGTAGTAAAGGAAGTGCTTTTACAGGAGATAAAATTCAGCTACATCACAAGTTTACAAAAAGCCACCCCAATTTCAATGATGTTACAGCACCATTTAAATTCAGGTAAAATTCTATCTTTGCTAATCACTGCTATTCAACTAGGGATTCACTAGGATTTAATTTCTATTTTATGTTTGCTATCAGTTAGGCAACTAAGCCTAATTCAACAAGGAATAATCAGGCTTCATACTTCGTACTTGGATTAGTTTTCACTATTTGTTGCAATTGAACGTATTGGTATAAATATAGTCAGTTAAACTTATCCCTTAACTTCCACCCATCATCCTATTACCATTAGATTTACATTATAGTTAGGAAATGTATTAGAATACTGAATCATGTTGGAAAGAAATCTATTTCCTAGCAAGTCTTAATGGGCATTTAGAAACGCGCTATTTTAATGACTATGAAAGAACGGGCTAGTGGTATTTTATATTAAAGTGCATAATATACACACATACATACATACATACACACAGACACAATAACACACACACACATATATATATACATATATATATATATATATATATATATATATATATATATATATATATATATATATATATATATATATATATATATATACGTGTATGTGTGTGCGCTATGTCTATGACAAAATTCTTATATATGGCGACGTGCTGCAACCTTAACCCTCTGCTATCATGGTGGAGATTGGTTGATTTAGGTTGTATGCACAAATACCCTATTTCGACCAGCATATGTAGATCAGAGTCGAATTAAACTTGAATCTCTCATGACAACATGATCGGTGGAATCGATGTCCAGATATATTGATGCAATTACGAAGTATCGGTTCTTGACCCGGGTTTAACGGTTTAAAGGCCGCTCATGAATGGCGGAGGCAAGGGATAGTGACACTACCCTAGCTATGATAGGACAATATCCCAAAGACTGACTATATATACAGTCTTCCACTGTCTTGGGTTAGAGTTCTTTTGCTTGAGGTTATACTAGGGCACACTATTCTATCTAATTTCTCTTCCTCTTGGTTTTTATAGTTTATATAAGAAATATTTATTTGAATGTTTTTCCTGTTCTTAAAATATTCTTCCTTGTTTCCTTTCCTCACTAGGCTATTTTCACTGATGGGGCCCCTGGGCATATAGCATCCTGCTTTTCCAACTAGGATTGTAGCTTAGCAAGTAATAATAATAATAATAATAATAATAATATGGTCAGCGCCTAAGCCCCTCTCTCCACTAGCTAGCACCAAGGAGAGCCAGGCAATGGCTGCTGATGACTCAACAGATAGACCTATAGGCTCCCCCAAACCCCGCATTCTTAGCTCACAAGGATCGTGAGGTGAAGCGACCAAAGAAATTAATAAGTTTGAGCGGGACTCGAACCCCAGTCTGGCATTCTCTAGTCAGGGACGTTACTCCATCGGCTCTAGAACATCTAATTTCTTCATAATAGAATACCATACATATGATCTTCATTAACTTAGATATATACAAATACATAACCCACAATTCTCCATGGTTGTTATTACACTGAATCGATACTCTAACAAAGGTTCAGAAGACATGGCTCTAGTCCCAGGGCATCTGTTTTATTAATAGCCTTCAATATCTTAGATTATACAACTTAATGAACTCATATATCAAATGCTCTGGCATTTGATTAGATAATCTTCGCCATTATCCCACAGAGAAAGATTCTTTGTTTTAGCAAATGTCAGTAGAGTCACCCTGTTGGAAGAATGGTAAGTTAGAAATTCTATTTTTTCATGTGGAAGACACAGCCTCAGCTTTGAACGAAAAACCTGATAGCCTTGAAGACTTGTGTTACGCCTTGCTGACTGAGAATCATTTGGTAGTACTGTAAGGGTTATAGCTAACTAGCAAGACTGGGCTACTCTTCGAGAGAGAGAGAGAGAGAGAGAGAGAGAGAGAGAGAGAGAGAGAGAGAGATGAATAACATTTCATAGGAAATATATATCTTAAAACTGAGATATATGGACATGAATGGAAGAATACGAGAGTTTACGAACATGTACTGTATACAGAGGGATAAATGTTTATACAGACACCCATATATACAGTATATATATATATATATATATATATATATATATATATATATATATATATATAAATATATATATATATATACTCTATATATATATGTATACACACACACACACACACACACACACATATATATATATATATATATATATATATATATATATATATACATATATATATATATAACGTTTGTGTGTGTGCTTACGCAATTATCAGATAATCGACGAATAATTCGTCGACATAGAAATCCTCGTCAGTAAATATTCATCACCATACATACACACACACACTCACACACATACATATATATATGTATATATATATATATATATATATATATATATATATATATATATATATATATATATATATATATATATATATATATATATATAAACTAAATATAAAAGTGTGTACGTAACTTATAGATATATGTGTGTGTCTGTAGAGAGAGAGAGAGAGAGAGAGAGAGAGAGAGAGAGAGAGAGAGAGAGAGAGAGAGAGAGAGAGAGAGAAATATTACTAACGTAAATACTTCATGATAATGAAATTTATCAAACTTGTGAAAAACCAGAAGATCTACAATCTAGGCAAAACATGGTCCAGATCTAGAAGTGAGCTCTTAACATCTTCCGGATACAATAAAAAAAAAAATAAGAAATCAATGCTCTGGTAAACAAAATCAAAGGTAATACAGTCTGGTTTTTTGCTTCCTGTTTTAATATTCCTATTGCCTTTTTATGTTTATTTTTTCTATTTTTTAGGATAATCTTTTTTATCTTTTATCGAGGTCTGCTAGATTACCACGGATTCATTAAACGTGTTCACCATGGTAGACTGGCTAGTGTGACAGTACTCCACATCTTCCCCATATAGGCTAATGAAGAGCAAGTGTCTGATATATATATATATATATATATATATATATATATATATATATATATATATATATATATAGAGAGAGAGAGAGAGAGAGAGAGAGAGAGAGAGAGAGAGATATATATATATATATATATATATATATATATATATATATATATATATATATATAAATATATGTATATATATACCTGTATTTATGTATATATTTGTGTGTGTGTGTCTGTGTATTTCTTTTCGGTCACGCTGAGCAGCATTGCCAAACGTATGACTACTCAGGCTCTCCAAATCCATCGGGTAAGGCGGAGAGAAGCAGTCATACCCTGGTGAGAGGGGGTATCCCATAAAGTTCACTCGGAAACCACAATCTCCCACAAATTGCCTAAAATACTGTGTTGTAGTTAGGAAAGGTGGAAGGGTGGGAAGGGTTGAATATGTGTGCGTGTGCGTGTGCGTGTGCGTGCATATCTATCTAAACATTTAACCGTCATTTTTGATAGGTCATGTACACTAGTATGACAATAATTAAACCTAAATTATACTTTCCATAGGCGATTTTTTATCACATGCTATGAAAAATTAAGCATTACATAGAGGACAGTGATTAAACATATAATAAAAAATAGAATAATAAAAGACAATAGCAACTTATTTTACTAAAACGTGCTAATACAGAAGACAAGCTATGCAGACTACAATTTGATTTTATATAAATCAGCATTCGTAAGTAAACGAAGGAGATTATCACTAGCTTATTCAATAGAAATGAATTAATTTTAGCCAGAACAATAAATATTCTAATTTACATTTCCTTTATCATTTATCAGTGGATGTTCCATAAAAATATCAGGCCTCTTTGATAAAAGCATCCGTGTATATATATAATTAAGGATAATCTCAAACTGAGCATTGATTGCGATTCGAATTTTATGGAGAACGTTAGAGAGAGAGAAGATAAAGGAGCAGTGATACAGGAAATGTCATAGATACCAAAACGAATAATCAAAATGAGAAATGATAAGATTACACCTCTTTATAAGCTTTTCTGATAAACATGTGCAATTTGATCCACATGATTACTTAAGATAGAATACAATAGGTGCACTTCAGTTAAATCTATAAGATAAGATAAATGGAAATCATATCTGTTTGAAATAACGGATTTTGAGCGAAGCAAAACATCTATTTTTGGGTGAGATGGCCATGTCGTCCTGATGGAAGTTCCTTAAAGTAGCTTCCTAAGGGATATATGTACTACAGTGATATTCCCAGAGAATTTTACCTTTAGGTATCCAGAATTCTAACTCCTGGCGCGAATATCCTTAAAATTTCTCCTAAGGATATCGCAATATCAGCGGACGCATTCTTGACACGCCTCCATAGCAATCTGCACCCCAAACAGCGTTTTCGCTTCGAGGAGGATGTGGCAAAATAAAAGGGAGCCATCCAAAAGTACCCCCGCTCTCGTATTACTATTGGGAATACAACAGCGCCATTCCCACGATGGCGGACATTCCTTGTAGCATTGAGCGTGGTGTTACAGATACAGTACCATGGGAGGGATACTGTAAAGATCTTTTCTTTTAGAAGAGATGGGTGGGTCCATCGGGACGACATGGCTATCTCACCCAAAAATAGATTTTTGCTTCGCTCAAAATCCGTTTTTTGGGCTCAAGCCATGTCGTCCTGATGGAAGCATACCAGAGCATTAGTGTATCTGTGGATTTTCATCAGTGCCTTAACCTTATAGCAACCTTTTCTATGGTCATGGGGACCACATAAGACAAGGGACGTTACCGTATTTCGTCACCATCACTAATCATAACCAATGTTAGTGCTTCCTGCCTCCTACAGGGAAAAGTCATTCTAGACAGTAGAAAAGGGATCTTGAGGTTAACATACATAGTATGACTAAACATAAGTGCACACTGAATATACAAATAGTCTCATAGTTGTATATTTTGCTAAAATAACATCAGTGTCTCTTATTCTATTATTTGATGCATACAAATATATGAGGGATACTTACTTGGTAAGTTGAAGAACTCTGGCATGTATACATACAATTGTCTGGCAAAAGTGGACACACTACATTCTAATAGACATTTATTACTAATAAATGACTAAAAGATGTTCAGTAAAACGAATGTAGTATGACAATGGGATTATACCTGTAACGAGTACAGAGACTATATTTCCTTCTTGACGGAAGAAATGATGAGTGCCACTCACAGACTGAAGAAAAATTATAAAACAATTTCTCTTCATAATTCCTGTACTGGTTACTTGTATCTGCACTGTGTACATCGTACACCGGCACTAGTGCTATCTGTATAATACCACACCTGGGATTTTGAACAGAGCTAGTGTTATCATCGTAACACTTAATTAAAAGAAGTCACACCTAAGAAGGGTGACCTCTTCTCCCGTTAATTGACAGTCCCAGTCAATTAGCTGTTCATCGTAGAAATAGAGGGCAGGTTAAATATTCTACCTGGCGTCACCACATATTGCTTCAGATCATGGATTTGTCCAGCATAGTGTATGTAGAACACTCTGAATGATTCTCATCCGTTACATGTGCGAGGACATGTGAGGTCCCAAACCATAAACTGTTTACCACAGTAATTAGGGGGCAAGTTTTAATACACTACCTGCCGCCACTACAAAGTGTTTCAGTTCATGCACTTGTTTTGCATAGTGTTTGTAAAACACTCTGGATGATTTCCATCCAGTGTATGAACGAAGGCGCTCAAAGTCCATATACTGAAAGAAGTTCAGTGATGAAGCAATCTTTCTCAGATCATGACCTGTGGGAGTACTGTCCGGATCCGCTCTACGAATAATGTAGGTGAGCTTCACCCTTAGTTGTTTTAGGGATAAATTTGATCCAGAAGTTTCTCCTTTAAAGAGCTGTCCTCCCCTGAAATCTGAAGTTCTACGAAGATAGATCTTTAGACACTCTACAGGACATAGAGAGACATCTTCCTTCAGAGGGCAGATTCTCCAGGGACCCCACCTCTTAGTGGGTAGCTCGTTTTTAGCGAGAAAGGATGGATCAGGAAATAGATTCAGTTCTCCTACTTCCGTGAACTGAATGTGACCCTCATCTCTGGATAGGGCCACTATTTCACTAACTTTAGCCTCGGAGGCGATAGCGAACAGAAAAATAACCTTTTGGGTTAGATCCTTAAGAGAACAATCTTCATTGTTCACAGATGAGGCATAACGTAAGACCTTGTCCAAAGACCAAGAGATGGGCTTTGGTGGTACCGCGGGCTTAAGCCTAGCACATGCCTTCGGAAACTTATTAAAGATTTCATTCGCCATATCCACTTGAAAGGCATATAGGAGAGGCCTAGTCAAGGCTGACTTGCACGTATTTATCGTATTGGCCGCCAGACCTTGGCTATGAAGGTGGACAAAGAAGGACAGACAGAAGTTCATTGAAATTTCTTTCGGTCCTTTTGCTTTGACAAACGCAACCCACTTTTTCCAGGAAGACTCATATTGTCTTCTAGTTGACTTGGCCTTGTATTCTTCTAAGAATTCTATATTGCCTTCTGAGATCCCAAAGCTCTTTCTAACTGCTAGAGTAAGAAAATCATGAAATAAAGGGTTTGGGTTCTCTGTGATAAAACGAAGGCAGTTAATCTCTGAACCTTCGGAAATATACCTAGGGTCAGAGCTAGGACCAGCCTCATCTAGTCTATCAGCCCCACTAGAGGATCCTCGTATGGGGCTATATAGCGAGGTAGTTTCTTGAAGACGCTCGTGATGAAGAGGTTGAATTGCAGTTCCGTGACTTGTTCCCATCTGGGAGGGAATATGTCTGCGCCCATGGACCATTTCAACTCTATCGGTTTGGATAGAAATAGAGTATCCACCGTCACATCGTGGATCAGTTGTAAATGAACTGCTGGTAGGTGCCGTCCCTTTAAGAGAGGGATGGGTAACTTCACCAACACTGAATGAGACGTTCGAATGTGACGTCTTATTATCGCTTTGGTGTCCCAGATCAGTCGTAGGGAGTCTGATCTGTGTGGAGGGGGCTTCCCCACCCACGGAAGGACCAGCAGAATCTTGGGACTTTCGTGCTCTAATTTCTGTTAGAGAAGCGATTAAAGAAGGACCGATCTCAGTCTTTTTTTATCTCTTCAAGCGTCTGATGCGTGTTTTCTCCAAGCTCTTAACGCATCTTTCCGGTGTGCCCTTAGCACCAGGTCTGTCACTATAGCGAACTGGGGAAAGTTTAGCACTTTTCCCTATTGGCGTTTTGGAATTCTGACTGAATACCTGAGTCTCTTGACAGACCTCGCGAGCTCCTTATATATTTCCAAAGGAGAGGAGAATTGATGTGACCGAGGGCTTCGATGGTTTTTTAACCATTGAAACTCCTGAGCTGGAAAAAGTCGAGACCTCTAGAAGCTTATCTTGCATCCGTGATGTCCCAGGAACCGGGTCATCTCTTTGAATGCACATTGGCCGGACACTTCGGGTGCTGCCCACTCCAGCCTCTCGATCAGGTATATTAATACCTGAACTATTTCTAGGCTTGACTTTCACGTGACTAAGTTCGTCAATCCTTTGAAGATACTTAGGACTGTGAGTCCGACACGTATCTTCCTTAGGATGAATATTACTCTCTGTAACATGAATTCTAGATAGGAGGAAGGGGGGTGGTTGACTGGAAGGTTCCGAAGGACACCTTTCAGGTCTGAAAAGACTACGAACACCCTTAATTGGAACAAGGTCCATATGTTCAGAAGGATTAACATTCAGAACTTTCTGTTTTTTATGAACTTGTTGAGTGGCGACAAGTTCAGAATGACTCATTGATATCTTGAGCCCCTCTCATGAACACGAAGCAGCCTTCCCTGGAACTCGATGAGCTAAAGTTTTCTTACCACCTGTATGCTCTATAGCTCTCAGGTATACTCCTCCAGGAGGGTTTTGAACAATAGGAGAAGGTAAGGAAATGATGGTAGGGACATTTCTGTTTCCCATCAATGGCTCATCTTGAATAGGCTTTGGACCGAAGGATTGAAGGTCCTGCGATCCTGAGGGAAAGTTCCTCCTAGCCGAAGCGTCTTTATGCTTCGAGTAGTCAGTAGGCTTAGACTTTTGACCATCTGCCTGTAGCACCGTGGTCACTGGAATAGTGGGATGTTGTTGAGCAGCCCGGATATTTCTAGCATTTCCGATCTTCTTTTTAGGTTGGGGACCCACAACCACAGAAGATTTTCTCTTTGAAGGAATGCCCCATTTTTGGAGAAGACCTATGTTCTTCATGGTGGCGTTCTTAATTACTTCCTTAGTGACCTCGTGTGGGAAGAGGTCTTTACCCCAGATGTTGGAAGATGTTAGCTTCCTTGTTTCGTTTTTACTGTTGCATCAGCGAACACAGACTCTCTACATGCTCTCCTAGCCTTCATAAAGGCGTAAAGGTCCTTCACCAAGATAGCCATATGCATTTTGGCTATGACCATGAGCATGTCTGGGGTACTTTCGTAGGTTGAACACAACTCTATGTAGTTTTGTAGAGAAAGGGATGTCGCAAGTCTCTCCTTTAACTCCTGTTCATTACACAAGAGCAACTCCGACAATTTAGGGAGACATACCTTGAATTGTCGACTTGCGACGTCCTTGTCTAATTTTCCTACTGAAAATGTCAAATGGACTTCCTTCCAATCCTTTTCCTGTCCGGGAAAAGCTGGTGACAAAGGCTTGCACTCATCGAGTGTGGGACATGGCTTACCCGCCTCCACCGCTTTGGCAACAGAAGTAAATGCCTTCCTCATAAAGGGGAATGAGAGTGAAGTAGGAGCAAGAAAGGAAGGGTGTCCGTTATTCAGTGAGAATACCTTCGACTCTGAATAACCCGCCTTTCTTAGACTACCTGAAAGGATAGTCTGTGCCTTATCATGGTCGAAAATCAAGACCTCCTTTAGTTCCGTTCCTTTTCTTGACGTTGGTTCGTACTTCAGTCGAACCCAACAATTAGGGAAAGCATCAAAGCTTGGCCAAAATTGAATTTTGTCCAAAGGAACAGCACCTATTTTCTCTGAGATGCAGAGATTGCCATTTGAAATCGAGATCTGCTCCGCGAACCTCCAGGGATTGGTAATGGAGCATGTTGGTAGGTCTTGATTCATGGGTCGTTTGACTGACCCCTGGGAAGCGACAAGAGAAACTTTACGAGGATCTATCTTGCGTTTTACTTCCTGCTTTTCGTTTTGTTTACAAAAGCTCTCTATTTGATTCTTCAGCTGGATACATAATTGTACCACATTATCCAAATTAGGGGTAAAAGTCGAAGATGTCGACATCGATGGCTCTAAAGCCAGCACAGGCGGAGGAAATTCCGACGCAACATTTTTCTCTTCTACCCTGGGGCACTTCTTGCCCTTAATTCCAAAGGTTTTCTGGCCGTCAGGGGATGTAGTTGGCTCCTGAGGCACTACTATTTCCTCACTTGCTTCCGGAAATAGTAGCTTACGCATCCTATCATTAGGTAGGAAAGGTCCCGGAGAGATCTTTTGAAAGCCTCTCACCAAGTTGCGTAATTTATATTGAGCTGTATCCCTAGTCTCCGTAGACTTGGGATTTTCAAAACCTTCGGACATTAGTGTCCGACATATATTGCAAACCTGTAGGTTCTAATAATGTAGGGGTCCGGAAAAAAATATTGCAGGGGGCATGAAACCGGCAAGTATTATGACCGTAAAAATACTTACTCTTGGCCTTGCAGAGGACTGCAGCACAAGGTATCTGGTGTTCCTCCTGTAAAGAAAGGAAAACCAAATGTGTATACAATGGATTATCTCCTTGACAATCAACATGCAAATGTCCTTTACAATAGAGCAGCTTAGGATAGTAAGCTATAAAGGGATAGTAGGAGATACATACTTGTGTACCCCTGTGACCAAATGCTGTTGCCTCCCCTCAGTATTAACTACATGGAGATTTCTCTATAGAGTAACTCCAAGTAGAAGGACTCTTACCCCTAGGGGTAGAGAAGTATCAAATCACTGTCCCAAAATAATGTTAATACTGTGGGGTCAGGATGACTGATTCTCGATCAGAATATTGAAGAAAACTATTCATTCAATATATGAACGGTACCAGCGGAATGCTCGTACAAGGGTACCCAAGGTATGTCAGAAAATACTACTGTATAATGGTACTGTAGTTTTCTAATTGCAGTAAGTCTATATTGAAATTTACTGGCTACTGTACATCATGTATTGTAGTCTAGTCATTATGCTGCCTTCATAGTAGCATATGACAGTATGGTCCATCTAGCATGAAGCCAGCTGGACTAGGAAAATAAAGACATATATTTGTATATCCCGCTCAGCCTATTTGCTGTAGTCTTCCTACCATATTAAAATATAGAGTTTCCTGATCGGGGAGACTCAAGGAAAAAGGCTCTACCCTTTAAGGGTTAGGAGTGTATTACTCTTGCATTGAAGTGTTAATATTGTAGGGTAATCCTAATACTGATTTCTAATCAGGATATTGAAGAAATCATATTCATTCAATATAGGATTGGGCTCAGCAAATGCCTGTGCTGGATATCCAAAATATATTGGAAATAACTACTAGTATGAACTATATAGTAGTTTTCTATCTGCAGTATATTCTATACTACAGATATATTGGCTACCTGTATAATATATACAGTAGTTCAGCCGGCATGTAGCCGGCATAGCTAGGTCTTGCCGGCATACCCAGCATGCTAGCTAGAGAGAGAGAGAGAGAGATAGCATGGAAAAAAGGCTACTCCTTACTGTGAATGTATACAGTAATTAAGGATGTAAAAGTCTAATTTGACTGCCTTTCTCCAGAAAGAAGGTTCTAATAGAAGGGGCGAATGTACCATTCAGACTTCCATGCAGCTACAGTACTATTGCCGACAAGGTACCGCCGATACACTGCCGGCCGGCAAGTCCAGCAGTACCAGTACAGTCGGCGTGCTGCTAACTGAGTCAGCACTATCTGTGCCGGCCTGGCCGGCAGTACCCCGGCAACAGGACCTGTAGCAGCAGTCCAAGGGAGGACTGAAGAACCTTGGGAACAGAAGGGACTTCCCTTGTGGCGGGATGTAAACAACCACAAACCCCCACACCTTTGATCACTCTTCTTTCAAAATATCCCACAACACAAACTTTCCCCTTACTTTACTTTAAACTGGACTATTGCACGAAGGGAAAAACAAACAAAACATAACCTTAAAACTATATTCACCGCAACCAAAACAAAAATCATACATTAAACAAACTTAACACAAAAACAGACAAAATAACACTTTTATATTTATATTATAGCGGTGTGTGTGGGTACACAGAACTCACCAATCGCAAAACCTTTACGAATCCAACACCAACAGTCCCCACACAGTAACAAAAAACACTTAAACACTAAAATAAATCAGTTAATACTAAAACCAATCATATACCACAACCCAGCAAAAATATTCAAAGCTTCAAACTAAACATAAAAGAAACCTCTTAATATTTCATATACGTGTGTGGCCACCGTCGTCCACAAACTCCCCACACTGGCAACTCAGTCCTTATCACCAATTGCCACAAATCCCTGGCAAACAATCACTGCAGTCAATTTGACTGTCCAATAACATTAAAGGTGGTCATCATCATCATTATAATCATCATCATCATCAATCGGAATCTCAAATAACAGGCCAGGTCATCAACGGTTGTGCAGTCAAATGAGCAGTCCAAACAATATTAAGTACAGGCCAAGTCATCAACAACAAATCCACTTTCTAAATTCGGTCTCTCCAAAGGAGGAATCGCGGCCTGCCAAAATAAAAAACCACTTATGAACACTCCTAACTAACTTAACTATCGCACCATAATCAAAGATAAACAATAAACTTTCTATCACTCATGAACGCGCCTAACAAAAATAAATAAAAACAGTACTCACTCAGAATATAAAAAAAAAGCTTCACAGCCGGCTTTCGAAGAGCAAAAAGAAATACAGAACCGACTCCTTCTATCGTTCGATATCCAATGCTTTCGCCCAAGACATTCATCACCACCCTATCCTAGCTAAAAAGGTAAACAAACAACCTCAATTATACCAACAATCTTTCCAACTTCAAACAATCATTCGCTAATTACCCTTTTTTCTTCAGCGCGCACCGCGGACACACAAAACACGCACACACAAACGCACATACACACATACTCTCTTGCGCACGCGCGATCTAACAAAACGAAAGCAAATGAAACTCTCTCTCTCTCTCTCTCTGACGAAACTAAAGCAAATAAACACTCTTTCTTTCTTTCTTGCGGTTTGACAAACTTAAGTAAATAAACACTCGCTCACACACACACACACACTCTCTCTCTCTCTCTCTCTCTCTCTCTCTCTCTCTCTCTCTCTCTCTCTCTAATGACAAAGCTAAAGCAAATAAAATGTCTCTATTTAACAATACTAAAACAACTCTCTCTCTCTCTCTCTCTCTCTCTCTCTCTCTCTCTGTGACAAAACTAAAGCCAATACTGTAAACACTCTCTCTCTCTCTCTCTCTGACAAAACTTAAATAAACACTCTCTCTCTCTCTCTCTCTCTCTCTCTCTCTCTCTCTCTCTCTCCTGATTTGGCAAAAAAAATTAAATTAAAATTAATCCTCCACATTCCTCCCCCCTTACTTTGCCAAATCCTCACACAACACTTACCTATTTTCTTATTACCCAGTCGCAGTCTGGAACAGGGCCTCGGCTTCGGGTAACTGGGCCTTCATATACCTGCACTCTCTCATTCACTTCTTCCATGTCGTTTTCATTCAACGTACTATTACGATTCCCGTCTATGTTCTGCTCGTCTAAAATATCATTCACTATTTCATCTACCTCAGTTTCATCTGCCCCGAAAATCCCACTAATTTCTGTCAACAATTCATCCATTACATCTAAACCATTTTCTACTTTAACAAAATAATCATTCATACTGCTTATCATTCTCCTATCTTTCATTCTCGTGTCCGTCATACGTTCTCTTGCCTCATCTAACGAAAAACCACACACACTATAAGTATCATTCATACTCATCCAAGTTTCATCTGTATTAATACATTTATCTTCCATACTCACCTGTACATTTACACCCTTGTCCTGCTTATTCTGATTCCCACCTACAACTACAATATTTTCCCGCCTTTTATCCCCAGTAAAATTCTCAGACTTCTTTTTCCTTCCATACTCTACTAACACCAATTGCTTATCTTCTAAACCTAATGCCTCACACATACTCGGTTCATACTTGTTCGTTTTTAGCCATTTAGTCATACCATTCTCCTGAATATATCTTGGTACCTCCTTCCATTTCCGCAACTGATTGTGGTGTGCCCTAACCTTTTCCACACTACCATCCACACTTACTTTACCTAAAACATAACTCAACCCACTAGAACCAACATCTAACACCTCATATGGACCTTCAAACTTATCACGTACCTTATTGACATTCATTCTTCCCTTTTCAATTACTTCTTTTAACACTTTCTCTCCCACTTTGTAGCTTTCAAATCTCTCATTTGCTTTCTTCCAAACATCTCTATCATTCTCGGACACACTCAATCTCGGTCTTACTATCTTTTCAAAATTCAACACAAACTTACACGGAGACATACCAGTACTCTTGTGCACAGTCGCATTATACGCCCACAACGCACGCCCAACATATAAATCCCAATCATTATCACATGTACTCATCATCCGCAAAATTTCTGTCAAAGTTCTTACAGTCCTTTCAGCCAAACCATTCGCACTTGGCATATACGGAGTCGAATACACATGTTCAATGCCCCATTCTCTCAACATCTGCTCAAACTCCCATCCAACAAACTCCGGACCATTGTCACTTAACATTTTCGCAGGCTTACACACACTCATCGGCAACATCACTTGACTTACCATTCTCGCTACAGTCTCACTTCTTTTATTCTTGATGGGTACGGCATACGCAAACTTGCTCATATGATCGACCATGACAATCATTCCCACATGTCTTCTCGCAGTCACAGGCAACGAAACACAATCAATCACAAACATCTCAAATGGCTCTTTCATACGTAACCTCAAAATAGGCGGACTTGCATGCATGCTCTGATACTTTCCCTTCTGACAATCCTCACAAGTAGTCGCTACATCCCTACAAATTTGACTCAACCCAGGCGTAAACAACCTCTCTCGCATGCATTCCCACAATTTATTCTTCCCCATATGCCCATACCTGTCATGCACTACCATACACATACTTACAGCTGCATGCATTGGAAATACAGGAACATATATATCTTCATCCATTCCCCTATGCAAAAAATACACAATATTCTTACAAACAATAAATCTTTTAACAACTTTCTTATACACTTCCAAATCACACGGCCATTCTTCCACCCTAATACCATTTAAAATACATTCACGTAATCGATTTATTTCGAAACATTCACCTTGCATTTCTTCCACCTCTTCTTTGCTTAACAAATCATCTTCACTCTTTACAATATCAATCATGCCAACAAAATTCGCCATGAATACACTATTATCCTCGATTACTATTACCTTACAGCCATTCTTTGAAAGCAAACCCTTACCAACATCAACTGACACATGGTGCAACCTCAAAAAATCTATTCCCATCAAAAAACAACTAGGCATTTCATTCTCTCCCATTACAATAAAATTATGTTCAACTTCCATACTCCCTAGTTTCACTTTCAACCTCACTTCTTCCCAAACAAGTAAACTTCCCTGACCTATTCCATGAATTCTCACACTCGTACACTGTCTTTTCACTTCCCAATTGTACCTCTCAATTTCCCTGATAACCGACTCATTTACTAATGACACTTGAGCACCCGTATCAATTAAACTACAATATTCATTCTCATTTATATTCACATACGTCATCATCCTTCCTTTTACACCATGCATACATACATTTACTCTCCTTTCAATTCTGTCACTCACTTCACCAATATGTTCATCATCATGTTCACTGTCCTCTATACCCCCATATTTTAGATTAAGGTCACTTGCACCATTATCCTTCTCACTCAACAATTTGCAACATTCCTCCTTACATTGAATCCTCAAAATATATTCCCTATCATTCTCCTTACATGCCCTATATTCCATCGGTCGATTCCATCCAAAATACAAATACACAGTTACACCATACAACATACTTACCACCATTAATATCTTTGATAATACTTCCCCTTCTAGTACACTACTCTCCTCCTCATATACCATTTCTTTTGACACTTCATTCATCACCCTTCTTTTAAGCTCGCTTACGCTACCTGGTATTTCCGTATCTAACCCCTCTTGTATTAACTTACTTAAACCCATTAGGATACACTTATATACCATATCTTCCCCTTCACAACTCTGTTCCACAACTAAACCTTCAGGCAACCTTTCAGAATTCTGATTATTCTCTTTATCTTCCATCCTCCCATGCATCCTCGACATCGCATCCGCTATCACATTCTTATTTCCCGGTACATATTCTAACCTGAAGTCAAATTCATTCAAATCCTCTATGGTCCTAGCAACCCTTGCATTCACACACTCTTTCCTTATCATATACACTAGGGGCTGATGGTCAGTACGCACAATGAATTTTACACCATACAAAAATACTTTCAATGCTTTCACACAAAATCGTATTGCAGCCAATTCCCTGTCAATCGTCGAATACTTCCGCTCAGCTTTATTAAACGCTTTACTAACATACGCTATTACTCTCAATTGCTCTTCTCCATTTACTCTCTGCATTTGAACCAAACAACCACCCATACTAACCCCACTCGCATCCGTATACAACTCTAGCATACTCGCATTTTCACTGTAGTCTGGAAATGCCAAAGTGACGTCTTTCGCGGCCTCTTCCTTCAACCTTTCAAACGCTTCTATCATCCGATCATCCCATTTTAATTTTGTACTATTCCTTTTACCCGTCCATTCATTCAACGGCTTCCCTATACCTGAACAATCTCTAACAAACTTGCGCCCAAACTCAACCAAACCAAGAAAACCTCGCAACTCACGCACAGTCCGGGGACGGGGAAATTCTCGCACCTTATTCACAAACTTGTCACTCTTCCTTATACCAGATTCACCCACTACATGCCCAAGAAATTCCACCTCCCTGGACAACCATGTACACTTCTCAAGCTTAATTTTCACACCAACTTCAATTAACCGCATCAACACTGCCTCAAGCAACCGCATATGTTCCTCAACAGTCTCGCTCGCAATCAGAATATCATCTATAAAAACAGTCACCTTCTGTCGATCGAAACCAGCCAATACAACATTCATCGCTCTTTGGAAGGCAGCAGGCGCATTAGCAAGACCAAAACTCAACCTTTTAAATTGGTAGTGACAATTTGTACTTGAAAATGCGGTAATGGGCCTGCTCCCCTCTGCCAGAGGCATCTGATAATAGCCCCGCACCAAATCTAATTTAGTAAAAACTTTCATTCCATGCATCTTATAAACACAATCAGACACCACATTCATTGGAAAACGTTCTTTAACAGTCACCTCATTCACCTTCCTATAATCAATACACATACGTAAACTTCCATCAGGCTTTCGTACAGGGACAATAGGGCTATTCCAGGCACTCTCACTCCTTTCTATTACACCCATACGCTCTAATTCCTGACACTGCTCCTCTATCTCCTTGGCAATAGGCGGAGAAAAATGCCTGGGACGCTGATATATGGGGGTATCTTCACTGAGAACTATTTTAAATTCTGGCAGGTCTGACCCCCCACAATCATCGTCAGCGAGACTCATAACTCTCCGCTTATCCCATAACATCTTAAGCAATCGTTCCCTTTCGACCTCATTTATACTCTCATCTAACTTAATTCTTCCTTTCAACGTATCGTAATCCCAATCGTCCTCGTTCTTTACCTTACCAGACATCACCTGTCTCGCCTTAACATATCTTCCATCCTCTACATTACTCAGTGTATACATACATCCCATGCAATCACCCTCACGTATTCCGCGTACTCTCTTCCTCCTAACACACGGCAACAACCTTACATACACCTTGGGTTCCTGCATATTCATAACACCATCATATATATACGCACTCGTTTTCACCAAATTACCTGCTTCCATACCTTCCACTACATATTCATCCTTGTCACTATTTGAAATTCCCAGATTGCTCGGCCATGCAACTTTTACACTAATAACCTCACCTTTCTTACCCGATAACTTTACACTTTCCTTTGCTACCAACGGCACTCCCTTCCACACCTTCGTACTCACTCTGCCGTCTTCCTTTAAATAAAATTCCCCACAAATATTACCTTTAACCTTTATTTCAATCATATTCACACTTGGATGTACAATCATACCACATTTTTTCAAAAATTTATACCCAAGCAGTACGTCATATTTCTCATTCGCTCCCTCAACCACGTAAAAATCATTATCCTCCATCATCAGCCCCCCAATCATAACATTTTCCCGCAACTTCCCTTGCACAGGCATACGCAAATTACCAATACCTTTTACTTCACCCTTACATCCCTTAAATTCACAAACCTCTTTTACCTTATCATATGCATTCCTAAACATTAAATTGACACCACAACCAGTATCAATCAAACCAACCAACTCTACACCATTAAAAATCAATTTCACACTCATGCAATCATGTGCTCTTTCTCCCATCACATCTTCATGCAATAAACCCTCACGAACATGCATCACATTCACTCCCCACACACACGAGGACTCACCCAGCTGAACCCTCTGATGAATTAGTTTCCCGAACATCCTGGCTGACTTGATCCCTTCTTTCTACAAACCCTAGCTACATGCCCATCTGCACCACATTCAGTACACTTACCCCGCGGCTCCTCGCACATTCTAGCATAATGACCATCCTTACCACAATTACCACAAATTACATTCATACGATTATTACGGCATCCACTCGCTATGTGTCCAGTCATACCACACCGGTAACACTTAACCACTTTCTCTTTCTTACAGTCGCTAATACGATGCCCTGTCTCTCCACACCCGAAACATGCTCCTAATGCCCATCTACACTCGTTCTTTTTATGTCCTACCTTCCCACACCTATAACACCTCTCTTCACGGATACCACTACCTAACCTAACTTGCTGCGTACTAGCACTTCTATCTCTCCAAACTTGATTTCCCTGTCTAAACCCGTCATTTCTCGGCATGGGTATTCCTACATTACTCACCCTAACACTTCTATCTACTACACTATCAGCTGCCCTCATTGGCCCTCTCATAACAGCATCTCTAAAGCTACCAAATTCTGGCACACATTCCTCCATTCCAGTTCTTACACTCACAGATTTACTTTCTTTCATACACCTATCCAACTCGTAATCCTCAACTATCTCTAAAATATCATCCCAAGTTAATCTCTCTCTAGTCCACCTCATTTTCTCCTTCCGTTTCAAATTAATAAACTCACACACGCTCTCTGGTACTGTACCCAAAAACTTCTTCATTAGTTCCTTATTTTCATTTATTCCTTCGTCCCCATACTTCTTTCTAGCCAATGTTTCTAACCGACATACATACATCGAGATTGCTTCACCCACCTTCATTCGTGCTTCATCAAAATCATTTTTTCGCTTATACCTAACACTACCTTTCATACGTTTTACCTGTTCAATTATCCTATTCTTTACACTTTCATACTCAACCTCTCCTACACTCATTATCACCCCATACATCGTCAACAAATATCCTGACAAAAATTCTCCCAACTCCCTAGCCCAAACTCTCTTACTATCCCCATACTTAGCCTGACAAAACTTTTCATATTCCCTAAAGAAGTCATATACATCCCTACTGCTATGTTCATTAAAACTTGCACACCTAGGAACCTCTCTCATAAACACTGTCTTACAAACTTCCTCTACTTCATTCTCACTACTATCTTCACTGTCTACTCCCTTCTTGTTGCCTTCTTCTTCATTTGAATACAATGAATCTAGTTCTACACTCAAAGTCCTATCTTTAACTATTCCCTTCTTAACCTTTTTCTTACTTACCACCTTCACCCAATCATGATCATCCTCACTCACACCCTGACCTTTCTTCTTTTCTTTCTTCACATTATCTTTACCTTTCTTCTCCTTCTTCCTATCACCCTTCGTTCCAATCTTACTATGTCTAGGCCCTTTACTTTCAATATCACTATCACTACCGTCCCCATTATCACTTACCCTATCCTCTTCCACAATCAACCCGTTACCAGAAGCAGAAGCCACTCCTCCGACTGCACCTTCACCTATGACAGTTTTCATCATCCCCATTACTTGCCCTATCATAGCTTCCATTCGTTTCTCATTTTCTCGCATCCTCATCTCAACACCCTCTTCCACTCTCTCTACAGTTCCCTGAAGTTCCCTAAGTTTCCTTTGCATCTCCTCATTCTCACTACTTAACCTCGCGTTCTCCAACAACAACCTCTCCTCTCGCTCATTAGACAACCGCAATTCCTCCTTTAAAATATGCAACTGTTCTTCCATTAACTCCATTTCAATACCATTAATATTTCAAGTAATTCCAAAACCTATTTACCCTTGTCCAACAGTCCAGTTTCAATCCCACCTTCAACAGTCCTTTACTTTCAGTCCCTGTTCGGGCGCCAAATTTATGTGGCGGGATGTAAACAACCACAAACCCCCACACCTTTGATCACTCTTCTTTCAAAATATCCCACAACACAAACTTTCCCCTTACTTTACTTTAAACTGGACTATTGCACGAAGGGAAAAACAAACAAAACATAACCTTAAAACTATATTCACCGCAACCAAAACAAAAATCATACATTAAACAAACTTAACACAAAAACAGACAAAATAACACTTTTATATTTATATTATAGCGGTGTGTGTGGGTACACAGAACTCACCAATCGCAAAACCTTTACGAATCCAACACCAACAGTCCCCACACAGTAACAAAAAACACTTAAACACTAAAATAAATCAGTTAATACTAAAACCAATCATATACCACAACCCAGCAAAAATATTCAAAGCTTCAAACTAAACATAAAAGAAACCTCTTAATATTTCATATACGTGTGTGGCCACCGTCGTCCACAAACTCCCCACACTGGCAACTCAGTCCTTATCACCAATTGCCACAAATCCCTGGCAAACAATCACTGCAGTCAATTTGACTGTCCAATAACATTAAAGGTGGTCATCATCATCATTATAATCATCATCATCATCAATCGGAATCTCAAATAACAGGCCAGGTCATCAACGGTTGTGCAGTCAAATGAGCAGTCCAAACAATATTAAGTAGGCTACAGGCCAAGTCATCAACAACAAATCCACTTTCTAAATTCGGTCTCTCCAAAGGAGGAATCGCGGCCTGCCAAAATAAAAAACCACTTATGAACACTCCTAACTAACTTAACTATCGCACCATAATCAAAGATAAACAATAAACTTTCTATCACTCATGAACGCGCCTAACAAAAATAAATAAAAACAGTACTCACTCAGAATATAAAAAAAAAGCTTCACAGCCGGCTTTCGAAGAGCAAAAAAAAATACAGAACCGACTCCTTCTATCGTTCGATATCCAATGCTTTCGCCCAAGACATTCATCACCACCCTATCCTAGCTAAAAAGGTAAACAAACAACCTCAATTATTCCAACAATCTTTCCAACTTCAAACAATCATTCACTAATTACCCTTTTTTCTTCAGCGCGCACCGCGGACACACAAAACACGCACACACAAACGCACATACACACATACTCTCTTGCGCACGCGCGATCTAACAAAACGAAAGCAAATGAAACTCTCTCTCTCTCTCTCTGACGAAACTAAAGCAAATAAACACTCTTTCTTTCTTTCTTGCGGTTTGACAAACTTAAGTAAATAAACACTCGCTCACACACACACACTCTCTCTCTCTCTCTCTCTCTCTCTCTAATGACAAAGCTAAAGCAAATAAAATGTCTCTATTTAACAATACTAAAACAACTCTCTCTCTCTCTCTCTCTCTCTCTCTCTCTCTCTCTCTCTCTCTCTCTCTCTCTCTGTGACAAAACTAAAGCCAATACTGTAAACACTCTCTCTCTCTCTCTCTCTCTCTGACAAAACTTAAATAAACACTCTCTCTCTCTCTCTCTCTCTCTCTCTCTCTCTCTCTCTCTCTCTCTCTCTCTCTCTCTCTCTCTCTCTCTCTCTCTCTCCTGATTTGGCAAAAAAAATTAAATTAAAATTAATCCTCCACACCCTTTCACGGCCAACATGGTCGCCGGCAGTCATCTTGGCTGCCGGCTGGGCCGGCAGTTGCCGACAGATGATGAGGTTGGCGGCAGTATGCTCTGCCGTCAGCCAAAGTCATGGCTAGAGAGGGAGTCTGGCTGGCTCCAGCAACCTACCAGCAAAAGTAAGGTTGCAAGATGCCGGCTTAAAGAAGACAATGGCTCAGTCATCAAAAGTGGACAGAGGGGTAGGAACAGGGTCCTGTAACGAGTGTGAAAGGAACTGGCAAAATTTGTCAGTCCTACCACCTGTTAAAAGAAACTCTGTTTCGGTATCGGCAGAATCCCAGGGAACAGCAGACTCAGTTCTCCATCCCAGAGATTGCCGACACAGTTAAGGGGATGGCGGCACTGCCGCCTCCTCTCAACAAAGAAGAAACAGAGTTCCAGGGCCACGTATCCTAGGCTAAAGAAAATTACTCTTCAGCCCAGAGTACTGTGGCACAGGACTAGTCTTTTAGTCGCAAGGAGAAGATGGTATCCTACCATAACTTCGAGTGCAGCTAATGAGGGCTAACCTCCATTGCCAGCCACCTAGCTAGCAGGTGAATGATGGTATCTTACAACCCATTCGCCCTGCCGGCAGGTCGCCGACATAAGACTAAATACTCTGAGATTCTGACTAAATCCCAAAACCTGATGGTATACCACAACCAACGGTTAAGGGAAGAGGCAGGACAAACCCTAAGTTAGCTATGTCTGAATAAAATTCAAGGCACAGCTATTAGGGCTGTAGCCTGAGGCTACACTCAGAGGGAAAGAGATTACCCTTAAATCTCCGAAGAGATGTGTAATGTTTCATAACATTCTAGGAGGTATCAGTCTCCACTGAATGAAAACAATACACGAGGGTAACCGGGGAAAGTCTGAACGTATAGTAAAACGTCTAGGTAGGTTACCTAGGCTATACGAGATCTCGGTTACCTAAATCACCGAAACTCTAACTATACGATCGACAGAGAAAAGGGGGAAACAAAAATTATGCACATTATCAAGACTTTACAAGAATAATTGGCTAAATAGCTAAATAATTAAGATAATTAAATAAAGCTATTAAAAACTGGAAGTCGTTCTGCTATCTAAATAACATGCCTAACGAACGACGGTGCCATGGGGCCTCCAGTAACTGGCCTAACTCTTAAGCACAATAAAATGCTCTAATTTCATTGTGAAACAGGAGCTAAAATACTCATAGTAAAGACCCGATACTCAACTTTCCAGAGGTGGAAGAAGATGGAGAAAGCATATTAATAATCCTGTAAAACGATCGAAAAGTTAGATCACCAGGGAATACCACAGAGCGAGATCGCTACAAAAAAAGGAATGTCCGCCATCGTGGGAATGGCGCTGTTGTATTCACAATAGTATTACGAGAGCGGGGGTAGCCTTTGGATGGCTCCCTTTTATTTTGCCACATCCTCCTCGAAGCGAAAACGCTGTTTGGGGTGCAGATTGCTATGGAGGCGTGTCAAGAATGCGTCCGCTGATATTGCGATATCCTTAGGAGAAATTTTAAGGATATTCGCGCCAGGAGTTAGAATTCTGGATACCTAAAGGTAAAATTCTCTGGGAATATCACTGTAGTACATATATCCCTTAGGAAGCTACTTTAAGGAACTTCCATCAGGACGACATGGCTTGACCCGAAAAATATGATATATTTTTAATGAACTGAAAATAAATGCTGATTTGGCTGTAGAAATCTATACCAGAACCTTGGAAAAAAAGATAATTAAAATCATCATCTAAGCTTTCAATATAAAAATGTCTTCAATAGTTCTAAAAAAAAAAAAAAAATTCGATCTACAATGCTATTTTTCTGTAACTTTTATTGATGGCTGTCATTTACTGTAAAGGCAGGAATCCGAGAAATTTAATTTTGTTTTTAATCTTTTTTTTTACCCTTGCTTGTATATAAAAGTCTAAATTCTTAACTTGTATCTAGAGGATTTTGCTGGTCAAATAAATAAAGAATGTTCTTCTTTCCCACCGTTATCCGTACATTAACGGGTCGGTTGTCTGATGCGTTCTCTCAAAACAAAGGATACACTAAAATCAGTTATTTTAACTTGAGATGTTGCTGTTTGTTCTGGTAAGGTATCTGCGAACCAGATACCTCTAACTGCTGTTCCTGAGATCTATGGAGAAAGAAATTATAATGTTTGGTGTGTAAAATAACGCATGACCTTCGCATTGCAATAGTGGCTCATAGTAGCCTCCTGGAAGCGTCCTTGCCTGGCGATCTGCCGGACTGGTGTTCGAGATCGGCTCAAGCTCGATAGTTTATTGTAGTGTCTGCAACCTCACTATCGTTGTGAGCTAAGGAACGGGAGGTTTGGCGGAGAAAATAGCTCTACTTGTTGAGTCATCAGCAGCCATTGCCTGGCCCTCCTTGGTTCTAACTTGGGTAGAGAGGGGCTTGGGCGCTTATCATAAGTATATATGGTCAGGCTTAAGGCCATTGCCCTGCTAGCTAGGGCATTGTCCTGCTAGCTAGGGTATATTCCTGCTAGCTAGGGCATTGCCCTGCTAGCTAGGGTATATTCCTGCTAGCTAGGATATATTCC
>NC_090740.1:42364622-42411702 GCF_036898095.1 Palaemon carinicauda
GGGTTAACTACTGCACTGTAATTTTTTCAGTGGCTACTTTCCTCTTAGTAAGGGTAGAAAAGACTCTTTAGCTATGGTAAGCAGCTCTTTTAAGAGAAGACGCTCCAAAATCAAACCATTGTTCTCTAGTCTTGGGTAGTGCCATAGCCTCTGTACCATGGTTTTCCGCTGTCTTGGGTTAGAGTTCTCTTGCTTGAGGGTACACTCGGGCACACGATTCTATCTTATTTTTCTTCCTCTTGTTTTGTTAAAGCTTGTATACTTTATATAGGAAATATTTATTTTAATATTGTTAGTGTTCTTAAAATATTATATTTTTCTTCTATTTTTCCCTGTTGGAGCCGTTTGGGCTTATAGCATCCTGCTATTCCAACTAGGGTTGTAGCTTAGCAAGTAATAATAATAATAATAATAATAATAATAATAATAATAATAATAATAATAATAATAATAATAATAATAAGAGAGTAGCTCCTTGCGGGAAAGAAATGGTAGAACAAAAAATAAATCATCAATAGGAAAATAAGAATATATTACAAAAATGTTAAACAGATAAGGGACATATAAACTGAAACCAAACTCATGTCAACCTATTAAACAGAAAAGAAAATGTACCAAGTTTGAGTTATTATATACTACACAGTACTCAAGAAGTTTTATTCCAGCTGTGACCAAGTTGTGGAATGATCTTCCTAATCGGGTAGTTGAATTGGTAGAGCTTCAAAAGTTCAAACTTGCAGCAAATGTTTTTATGATGTGCAGGTTGACATAAGTCTTTTTATAGTTTGTTTATGAAATATCTGTTTTAATGTTGTTAATGTTTTTAAAATATTTCATTTTACGTGTTCATTACTTCTTATATCGTTTATTCATTTCCTTATTTTCTCTCTGCACCGGGCTATTTTTCCATGTTGGAGCCCTTGGGCTTATAGCATCTTGCTTTTCCAACTAGGATTGTAGTTTAGCTAGTAATAATAATAATAATAATAATAATATATAGAACTCAAAATCCTTATGTCCTTCTATTCCCTGCCTTTGAAATGACCTACAGAGGATTATAGCCTGTATTCATTCTGATTACAGTAATCAAAGCCATAAAGCATCCATAAATAATACACGAGTAGAGAAAAGCAGGAATGCAAGAATGCGTATCCAGGGTTTAAAATTTTTAGATAATTACCTTAGTTTCAGGTAATTTGCATGGTTTGAAGGTAATTTGCATGGTTTCAATGTAATTTGCAAGGTTTCAAGGTAATTTTTAAGGTAATGATATTTGTAAGATATCGGTTTTACTAGCCTTAAATTTAAGGAAATTGGTAAAGTTTTAAGGTAATCTAAGGTAAAAAGCAGCACCATCCAAGGTAATGGCTACATGCGCAAGTTTAAGCCCTGTGTGTATCTAGTGTTCCGTGGAGTGCCAGGGAGCTGTTCAATGACATGGTCATTCCCAGTGAAGCGGTACAAAACATTTTGTAATTATCATTCTGCCTCTTTCAACTGTGTATCATCATCATCATCTCCTATGTCTATTGACGCAAAGGGCCTTGGTTAGATTTCACCAGTCGTCTCTATCTTGAGCTTTTAATTCAATACTTCTCTCTTCATCATTTCCTACTTCGCGCTTCATAGTCCTCAGCCATGTAAGCCTGGGTTTTCCAACTCTTCTATTGCCTTGTGGAGCCCAGCTGAACGTTTGGCTAAAAATTTAGATGGATAAGCACACACGCCCCTTTCTCACCAAAGTATGACTACTCCTTTTCTCTTTATTCGGTGGAAGGGAAGTTGAGTGTGACCAGAATATATATATATATATATATATATATATATATATATATATATATATATATATATATATATATATATGTGTGTGTGTGTGTGTGTGTGCGTGTGTGTGTGTGCGTGTGCGTATAGCTTTCTGAGTGGGGATACCTTAACGTGGTGAAAGGATTTGTCTGTCGCTATGATCAGCAAAGCTGTATTATTCAGGGCTATCCATATTAGGTCGGTTTGATGTGAGTGGTCAGACTAAAGTCTCCCACCATCACCAATCCACACTGGGTAGTGTGATGATTAAAATGGCTAAACCCAACATAACTAAGGACGTCTGAGGCCTTTAACCTGCAGTGAAATATAAATGGCAGCATTTGTTGGTATTGTATCTTCGATATTGATGCCGTTTTGTGTGTGTGTGTGTGTGTGTGTGTGTGTGTGTGTTTTCTGAAAACATCGTCAAAAGGCGATATCTGGCATCTTTTTGTATTAAAAAAAAGAAAAAAAAACATTTTGTAGCATTGCTTCAAATTTTGGTAATTAAGCTTTGATAATGGAACCAAAATTACAATAAATATAATAAATATAGATTATTATCTTTTTAAATTCAATCAATGACCAATAAGATTTTAAATATGTATCAAAATCTAGAATCGAATCTCTTTCTCCATCCAAGAGTCAACTCTGAAGGATGTGTCTCCCTTGAAAACAACGAATTGCTTACGGAAATCCTATGCAGCTACAGTGGCAACACTGCATTGGCCCACACTGATGAGTGTGATCAAGGCGACCACACTGATTATACATGGTCAGCCTTCTCAGTCTCTAGGGCATTTATTATTGTCATTGTCCCTTGCCTCCGCCATTCATGAAAGCTTAAACTTGCTTAATCTCATTACATCAAACAAATGACATACTGTATCTTTGTGTCATGTATTTTACCTCATTTTACCCAGTACAGTCTAATCAAAATATTCTGAACGTGTTTGGTTCGAGAATTTGTAAACACCGTTCGTTTTAGAACGCCTTGCTCCAGGAGCAAGACCCGGGATCTTGCTTTGTCAGCCCGCAAATCATAAACGCCCTTGTTTCTGCTGATGAACAAATTAAAGGAGAATTTTTTTTAAAGTTTTTTTTTTCCTGCACAGAACCATTGTTGTTCATTCATTTGTTTTAAAAATATTTCATCTTATGTATTGCTGTTGAATTATAGGTTATAATATTATCTAATGAATTCACGCAATATATAACAACTAGGCCGACACTCTTTCATACTTGTAGGCTAATCTTTTAATTTCACGTTTAGATTAAATATTTGAAGCAGCGTTTAAAACACTCCCGTTGACATTCTATGCTAAGCTAGCCTTATGTCCTGGTTCTTAACTGCTCTTTCAGCAAAAGAGTTTGCGGGCACTCCAGTATTTAATAAATAGGTGAAAAGCTTCCAAGCTTAAACTAATTACTGTATTTGATTTTCCCTGTAGGCTACCATAAACAACATTCTTCATAAAAATCTTAATCATTAGTTTTATATCATTCTACCTTGAAATTAGTTGGTATAATACCTTGTTATCTGTTTTGGTAATATATTGGGGTAAGTTTGGTATTTTTCTTTTTTTCTTTCAAATGCATTGACCTATATATGTTTACCACCAGCTCCATGCTAGGATTTTTGCAACACACCTACACTTACATCTTGTTCCTTTAATTGTCTTAATTTTGGGCATGAAAATAAATGATCTGCATTATCTTCTTTTCATATGCCACACACATCATTCGTGTATTTCCCCTGAAATTTGCTTTTAGATTGAGCATAATTAACCTTACCTTCATTATAAGGATGGCCTTATTTCTATTCCATATTTATACAACAAATTTCTTCTATGCTGCTACTCCAGTACATCCCATACAGTTTTTTTTTTTAATTGATCATCAATCATCTCTTTTCATCAGGGTTTATGATGTTATGGAAGAACATAAATTTTTAATATTCTATTTTGCATGACTGTGGCTCCACCTAAATATCTGCTACCCCTCCTTAAAATCTGGTGTAACTACTGTAACACCAGATGCAATATGCTACGTATGGCAAGTTAAAGAAAGTCTACACAATGTATTCCATACTAAATTTTGTATCCATACACTCCCATTACGAACATGTTTGATACATAAGTAATTAACGTGCTTCTATACATGACAAAGATCGCGTTGAATGTATGAAGGCGAATCGACTTTTATGCACCCAATCTTAGTATATTTTGCATTTGATACGAATGACCTGAAACAACGATGTATCCTTGCAACTACCATATCTGCTTTGAGATATATGAAATGACAGACAACAAGCTTGCTCTCATACACAGCAATGCGTATTAATTACTTGTACGCAATGAATAGTAATTGTCGTATTATCCCAACGTATCAAACGTAAGGAAATTCACCTCCTAATCTGGTACAAGACACGAATGAGAAAGATTACAAATGAAAGTACATATTTCTTGCAATGATGCAATCCACGAAAATAGTGTCTCGATTCACTATTAATAGATTAATGTTTTCGTGCAACTCTTTGAACGTTGATGCTGAATTAACAGTTAATTCTGTCCACTACTGAAGAAATTTGCTGAAGATATCGTGGATCAATGCGATGCGAATTACGATAACAAAGACAGGGCTATCAGTGGCACGATAAGATATTGTTTGTACTAATAGATCTATTTTCGTTTGTATATTCGTATAAGAAAATGCTAAGCTATAATGAAAATGGATTTTGATAATGTAGGGTAATATGCAAAAATGATCAAGTCAAAACTAATGACGTATAATAAAGTTATCTTGAAGATATTGAACACAAACCTTACCCGTTTTAAAGACAGCCTACAAAATGTTAGTGCTAACTTCATGTACGTGTGTATTAATTGATTGTTCATGTTGTTGTCATCATGATACATATAAAAGAATAAAATTTTAAACTTACGAGTTAAAATGGTTTAAATGCTTAAAATCTAAAATATAAGTCCATTTTAAAAATGGTTTAAAACAAACGAAGCCAAGATGAGCTCGTTCGAACACTAAAATCGTCCGATATCGGAACGAAACTCGTTTGTTGTCATTACCACTTGAACCGACGAGTAGGTCACAAGTCAGTCCTCTGGTAGCAACGAAACAGAAACAATGTCAAAGGCAATATTTATTGTGGTGGCCTTATTTTTGGCTGTGGATACGGGTTGTGCGTCTACGATAGGTTTGTATACGCATTTGGTTTTTAGTTTTTTTTTCTATAACTGTTATTCTAAACTGAGAAATGGTGTGAGATGGGGGAACTTCTGGCGAGGAATTTTCCTACTAACCCCTATTCCGTGATATTACGCCATAAATATTCAAACGAATTTTCATATTCTATGTAAAGCTATTCAATTTCAAGAGCAATTGCATATTCCCTCCTGATGAAGTAATACTCTGGTGTAGCAGATTTGTTGGGAGTACCCCACGTAGGCTACCTTTTTCAATCAGCTGTAAGGACAAAAGGCTCCGTAAGTTCGTAACTCGTAAGGTTATTCAGAATACCCACGGCTATCACAGATTAAGTTTAAACCTTGTAGAATAGCTGGTGAATATGGAAAATTATACAATAATCCAATACGAGGAAGTAAGAGGTGTTCCTGTGTATTTTTAGGTTCTAATGATTTTGATGTCCATAATTGTCAAAAACCTGTATTTCTTCAATATATAAGACTGGCCGAATCGCAAAAGGAGGTAGTCCAAAAAACCGTATTACGCAAGGGAAGCAAATACACGGTTCCAACCTACTCTAAACTTAACTCCCTAAAACTTTGCTTCCGTACTATACGAAGGGTCCGGATTGAGATCTAAACGAAATATCTATAGTGAGAGTGATTGGCCTTCTAATTCTGATTTCTTCCTTTGCCTTCTTTTATGGTGTTCTGCAATTACTCCCTTATAATCTAGAATGATAGATTCAGGTGCGCCATGTGATTGTACTACATTTCTAAGCAAGGCTTTTTAGAAGTATTTCTACCATTCTCAGAGAGGTGGGAAGGATGAACAAATATAGGCTATGTGCCTATGTCTTCATACGACCATACGTTTAGACAACATATCCACACGGATGTAGGTTTTTCCTTGCCGTATAACATTCCATGGTGGTGACCTAACCTAACATTGGAGCCTTTGGAGTTTGTTGGAATAGAACAAATGTAAAATTTTATAAGATGATTGAAAACCACAATTTAAAAGGGAAAAAAACTCTAGAACACCACCTAACCTAAAGTTCCCCACCAAACCTAGGAATCGTATCCTTGCCTATTTATCGACGGGAGCCTACGTCCCACTTATATTTGAATTTTTAGCTCACCATAAGTCTTAAAACTGTGTTTGCTTCCCAAACATCTTCACTCCTGGCAAGGTATCACCAAATCGTAATATTTCGTAAATCTTTAACCTAGCTTCGCATTATTGTATTTCAGAACAAAATAAGCAAGTTACCCGTAAAGAAAACTGATTTGACAACTAATAAGAAAGCTTACACCTTTCCCTACGTGTTTCCCCTATAAAACCATCAATACTTCCAGACTCCTCACGATTGGTTAAAGTGCAGCAAGACCATAGAAATTGGTTATGTATACACGGGGCGAGTGAAAATCTTTCTTTGCGACCACATGTGCACAAACTGTCCGCGAGCTATTTTCCACAAACAGGTACAGAAAAGCATAATCCTATCTGATCTCAAAACAGACATGCACAAGTGTGGTCACGCGCTTTGCTTGAATGTGCTGCTAACAATACATGACCTGCATATCCAAGAATGCCAACAACTCGCTCAATCGTGTATGGCACAAACTCGCCACCGACTAAATCAACCAATTTTTTTCCAGATATCAGAGTAGATGAAAGATCTACGTTTGTGTCTAATTCTAAAAACGGGAAAGATTTTTCTTCTTTACAGGTTAAACCAAGAATCAGTTATTCCTCCTGACAGCAAAATGGCTGCAGCACCGTACCCGCCATTTCCTCATGTATCCCCCCTCTATCGGGAACAGCGACTCTTTGAGACAGAGATCCGATTCCCCCCATATTGCTATGCTCTCAGGTACTGTACAGTAATGCCTCATAATACGAAATTAGTTGGTTCCGTAGTGGCCTTCTTATCATGATTTTTTCATGTTGTGAGTTGCCTTTTACATGTAAATAGCCTAATTTGTTCCGGACCCTACAAAAAACACCACATTAAATGTTTAGAAGAAGGCTAAACTCCACTAAACTCAATGAAATACATTACTGTACAACCATATGGATCATTCAATAATAACCTAACTGTGAGTAACTTGTAAAAAAAGGTATAATTAGAACAAACAGTAAAATTGCAGTAACAAAAATGTGAAACCTTACTTTTTGAGTAGGGCGATGGCCCAAAGCGAAATGGGGGAACGGCAGAGGAGGATGACAAGCGGCAGAAAACATAAACACTCAACTTTACAAAACATTAATAAATGGCAGAAAACATTAACACAACTTTATTGATAAATTTAATTTTTTTTTTCTTTATTTTTACTTTACTAAATTTAATTACGTATTTTCTTCACTGCCACATTTCTTTGTTTATGGATCACTTTGAGCCTCCCCTTGACCTACTAGTCCCGAAGGCCTCTTTTTAAAAAAAACTATCCAAGGAAGCTTGTTTCTGTCTGCTTAAGATTTTCCAGAAATACTTGGGATCATTCCTATCGTAGACGGATTTCGGCCACATTCCTTCGGGATTAACCGCATGCCAGCCTCGTATTTCTTGATTATTACTATCTTTTGTCTCCATAGAAAGCATAATCCTCTTCTTTCCCTGCACATCAACAACTTAATTGGGATCCATGACTAATATAGTAAAGCAACGTAATATTGCAACATGATACAGTATTATATTCATGAAAGTGAAATAAAAAACACAAAGTCAATGTGTACGATAGCGCTGATGAAACAAAATGGCTAAGAACACCGATGTGTGGATGCATGATGGGATACAGTACAGTAGATTGTGACCAATTGGAGACTAGGATATTATGGCTGTAACTAGCATCAGGTTAGGGAGATAACCAATGGGAGAGCGGGAGGATGGTGGTTAGTTTACAGGTTGGCGGTGGACAAAATTTTAAATCAGTCTCGGAGACAGTGGGGCTCCATACCGTACCTCCTTATGTTGCACGAAAAATTTTTTGGGATGAGTCGTAAAATTCTTTGCATTTTGTTTTGCAGTGTGTAAGTTTCGTAAGCAGATTCTTTTGTGTCAAGAGATGTGACTGTATAGAGAATCTCGATGGGGTACTCGAGCAGTATTTGATGCCAGAAAGGGAGTCAAAGCTGTCCCTCCCGTCTCCATCTTATTACGAACATGAACTACCGACTCATAACAAAACTTATAGCCATTCCTCCCCTTTAGCTCCCTCGTGTGTATCAGAAGTGAGGAGAGAAAGGAAAGATGTTCACAGGAGAGTAAAAAACCAGTCTTTCCAAAACAAGAGCCTAGACCATCAGGGCCCACTCCTAGAACCAGATCCCTATTCCTGAACCAATTTTTTATTGGGGATTCCCTAGAACAAAGCACTGTACCAAAGTGGCAACGGAAGCGTCAGGTGTTGCCCCCATGGAGGTATCCTCATCGAAACCAAGGCAGGCATCCCATTTTCTGAAAATCATTAACCTCGTATGTCGCATTGACTGTTTAGGGAACCTCCTCATACTGAGGTAGCAGGAAGGTATTACACACTACCGGGTAGAATGTTTCTTCCTAGGACCACAAACTGCTCGCCATAAGTTTGATATTTCATTAGCGAACTAAGCAAAAGACACCTTGGAGCATATTACAGTAATAAGCAAAATTTGGGTACATTGAACTCGATGAAACTTCCTCCTTCGGCTTTATGGGCGAAAGAAATTTTATGTACATACGGGGACACATTGTAATACACTTCCAATTGACCTGAATGTTGCGAATATGACAATGTCCGATGGGAACTTGAATCCTTTTCCTGTCTCCCTTTCTGCCACATAGTTGCAGAATTTGGAGGCAGTAGCAGTGCCTGCTATTTAGGTCTCCTCCTGGTTTGACCCTTGGTCAGGAACAGTCTCATACTTTGCAGTTCAGGAAAGATCTTGCTTCTTGATGAAAAAAAAAAAAAAAAATTACAATTTTGTAAGATCTGGGGTGAAAGCATTAGAATTCGTCTTCCATCAAACAGCCTTTATCTGGGGAAACTGCATTTTTAAACATCAGACTTACCCGGTGGTTATATAAATATAGCTTTAGTCGCTGATGTCCCGGCAGAAATTTCAAAACTCGCGGCAATCGCTGATAATGTAGCCAGGTGTACCACCTGTGCGCCCTCTAGTAAAGGTACCTGGAACCATTCCAGTGATTCCTCAGATCTTTTCTGCCGCTCACGCCGGCAACATCGTTGGATTTTTCACTCGCTGTAACCTGTATAATTGCAGTTATCTTGGTGATGTACAATTATACTGTTGGCTTTCCCTCGTTTGTTTTTATTTTTAACTGAGTTAGTGTTTGGAATTTGATTGCTCTTTGTTCCGTAACTGACATACAAACCACGCTATTTAATAGGAGTTATTACTTTCGGCGTAGCTGAAATGACGAGCCATTAAAATTTTAACGAGGGTTTACTACCCCTCCGTTAGTTAGCAAGGAGTAGGGGGTTAGTCTGCTACCCCTCACACATCTGTGCTTGAGCTCAGTTTACTTTTGGCTCGGAGCGAGAACGGTTGTTGCCTCTCTCTCTCTCTCTCTCCTCGCCTATTTTGGACTGCCATTAATTTTTGTCTTATTACTTACTTTTTCTCATACTTGTAATATATATATAAACATTCTTTATGTTTATGTATATATTTGGGTATAGAAATACATTAAGTTTTCTTTTCAGTGTTTGTGCTGTGTGTGTAGTGTACGACAACGACACTTGCGTAGCAAGGCCACCACAGTTCCTCTTCGTGGGGAATGACCTCTCCCTCTCGGGTCCATCGGTCTTCCCGTCGGCATATTTACGTTAACTCTGCCGCCGCAGGGGAATCGTCATCGCCTGGACCCTCTCCATTCATCTATTATTTTCGCTTTTCCTCTTTTCCTACGGGAAACTTGGATTCTCAGCGAAGGGAATGTGGCCTTTTTTTTAGTTTGACTACGGTCTCTCTCTACTCGAGGTCGTTCACCTTTACTACAACTGCGTATTATTACGGTAGCTCCTTTCCCGTTGCGGGTTAGGTTGCTATTCCGTTTGTTTGTTTCAATTATTTTTAGTGAAATCTAATTGTATTTTAACTTTTCATCTTTTTCCGTGGGAAACACTTCCCTTCGGGGTTTCAGTGGTTCTCACTATTATATTCTTAGATGATTAGATAATTATAATTCTGTTTTTATTACAGTTACTCCACCCTCCAGCAGTCTCCCGCGCGTGAGCCCCAGGTATTCTCCATCGCGTGAGCGCAATCGGCAATACCCTCCCACGCGCGAGGCTGCAGGACAACGCGTGGTAAAGGCGCCATCACCGCATCCCCCCCCCCCCCTCCCGCAAGCGCAGAACAGCAAGCTCGCCGGTAGGGGGGAAGGTTCCAGAAAGGTCCAGGGACATTTCTTCTTTATCTTCTTTCTTCTTACAGGCGACTCCCCCTCCAGAGGGAGTGTCCGACAGCGCAGCCGGCAGCCCTGGTTTGGGGCTCTAATCAGAACGGTAGCACAGGCTTTCAAGCCTGTCCTCTCTGAGTTTGGCCACAAATCCTTGGCTGCATCTACTCCCCTGAAGAGGAAAGAGGAGTTTCGGATGCGGCAACTTCTCCGAGGACGAAGCTGTCTTTGAGGCAGGCACCCTCCCTCCTCAGACTCTCTTCCTTTCGGACGAAGATTTCCCGTCCTCAGGAGAGTCACGTGAGGTGAGACGTTCCCCCATCACACCATTGAGGGAAACCCCACCTTGCGCGGTAAAGTCTTCTCGAATAAGGGTGGAGAAGAGCCTGCCTCCGTCGTTGTTGGAGTCCTGCATCTCTCCCAGGAGGGAGTCAAAGGACTCCAAGACAATACCGGGAGGCCCTTAGCACCGAAATCTACAGGCTCAGACATTCTTCCGTTATGGAAACGAACCTGTTTGAGCCTAAGGACGTGGAGCAGGCTGCTGAGAGGTAGAGGAAGTCACCAAGACTCCCTCCTACATAGGGCTTTGGCATTCAAGCCCTATAAATCTCCAGCACCACAGCAGCCACGTCCCACCAAGACAACGGCAGCGAAGACAGTGGTGTCTAAGCCCTTTCCGGTCAAGGACAAGAAAGGCAAGAAGTCCTCCAGGGGAGGGAAGAATCCTAGAGGGAACACCCGAGGCCGCAAACGCTAGGATTGGCAGTCCCCCTGCATGTCCGCCAGAGGGGGGGGTTGCCTACAAGGTTGCGCAGACAGGTGGCATCAACTCGGGTCCGATTCCTGGACGATTTCCGTAATCAGTCGGGGATATCGCGTCCCGTTCACAACATCTCTACCTCCCCTGAGGACGAATCCGGTGTCATTTAGCTCCCTTGCCATGGGATTAGTAAGGGGGTGGGCCTTTAGGGCAGAGGTCCAAATTAAAGCAAACTCCATTCAGCATGGAGATCGCAAACACGGTCAGTCTTGCAGTGAAGCTGCAAGTCTTCATGTGTATACTGGATCTGAAGGACATGTACTTCCAGATCCCAGTCCATCCGTCTTCAAGGAAGTACTTAGGATTCAGCCTAGACCACAAGGGGTACCAGTTCAAGGTGCTGTGTTTCGGTCTCTCCACAGCACCACAGGGTTTCACCAGAAGTGTTCACCCTAATATCATCGTGGGCACACAGGATCGGCATCCGTCTCCTCCGTTAACTGGATGACTGGCTGATCCTAGCAGACTCAGAGTTATCCCTTCTTCGACACTGAGACAAACTTTTAGGACTTTGCCAGGATCTGAGGATCATGGTGAATCTCGAGAAGTCCTCTCTGCTTCCCACTCAAAGGCATGATTATAGACAACAATCTCCACAAAGCCTTCCCATCAGACGACAGGATAGCAAGGCTGAGAGGTTTCGCAAGCCCTTTCCTCAGTCGAGACCGGCGTCAATGACCTTAGATGTCAGGATGCCTGAAAACTTTAAATCAATCCTCAGTCGAGAAGAGCTTCCAACCCAATCGTGGTTACGTCTCCTTGATCACCTTTCATCCTTGGCTCATCTAGTTCCCAATGATCGCCTCAGGATGAGATCTCTCCAGTGGCGGCTCAAGTCCCGGTGGAATCAAGGTTGCGATTCCCCGGACGTCATGATCCCTATGGGTCCTGCGGAGTGGACGGACCGCCAGTGGTGGGTGACAGACGAGAACCTATGAAGAGGAGTGGATCTTCTCGTCCTTCCCCCGGATTTAATGCTGTTTTCGGACGCCTCAAAGAGGGGGGGTGGGGGGGGGCACGTTCTGTACCACAGGACCTCAGGCCTGTAGTCAGAATCAGAAAAGTGCTTACATCAACAAGCAAGGAGGTCCCTTTTCCAAGCAGCTATCCCATCTTGCAGTAGAGATACTGAGATGGACCAAAGTCCGCTCGATTCTACTATCGGCGCGTTTCATTCTAGACAAGAGGAATGTGCTCGCCGACAATCTGAGCATAGCGTCTCAGATAGTGACTCTAGAGTGGTCTTTGTGTCATCTAGTAGCCAACTAAGTCCTGACTTTTTGGGGTTCTTCGACTGTGGATCTGTTCGCGACAGCGCTGATCTTCAAGATTCCACTTCCCCCCAGTCCCGGATCCCAAGGTGCTCTGGCAAGATGCCTCCCAACAACGGGGGGACAACAACGTGTACGCCTTTCCCCCGTTCTGTCTGATGAGAAGGGTGTTCAACAAGACTAGAATATCGGTCAATTTTTCAATGACCCTCATAGCTCCGCTGTGACATCACGTGCAATGGTTTCCGGACCTTCTGCAATTCCTAACAGAACTTCCAAGAGAATTCCTTCCACGACACGATCTACTCAGACAACCACATGCCAGCATCTTCCACAAAGCCGTAGCTTCGCTACGACTTCACGTCTGGTGACTATTCAGTATCTCCTCGCGGAGAGAGGATTTTTCGCAACAAGTTGCGATTAGGATGTCTGGACATCTGCGAAAATCATCAGCATCTGTCTACCAGGCAAAGTGGAAAGTCTTCTGTGGTTGGTGTCGTGGAAGGGGTATCTCTCCACTCGATGCCACTATTCTAGCAATAGCGGAGTTCCTCGTGTATTTGCGGGAAGGAAATGCGCCTTTCAGTTTCGGGGGTGAAAGGCTATCGCTCAGCCTTAAGTCTAGCCTTCATTCAGGCTCAAAGAAATTATCTTTTCTTCCTCGCTGGAACTTTCCCTACTCATACGAGGTTATGAACTTACCTGCCCTCAGTCGGATGTGTGACCTCCTCCATTGAACGTGGTTCGAGTTCTCAGGTCTCTTAAGAGACCTCACTATGAACCAGTACGCCAGGCTTCATTTCTCCACCTAACTTGGAAGACGGGGTTCTTACTAGCTTTGGCTTCGGCCAAGCGAGTCTATGAACTTCATGGTCTCTCATATGACATCACCCATGCAAGGGTGTGGGGGGGGAGGTAACGTTCAAATTCGTCCCTGAGTTTAGTGCTAAGACTCAAAATCAGGGGGTGCTGGACGCTCGGTTCGACTCCTTCCGAATTCGAGTCTCCGTTCTGTAACAGATGTCCCAGACCTTCTCCTACTGTGCCCAGTAAGGAGTCTGAGGCTATATCTCAGAAGAACGGCTGCAGTCCGTCCCCAGGTGCAAGCATTGTTAGCACTGGGAGGATTAAGAGAAGGGTCACCAAGAACACCATCTCGGCATGGATTCATAGGGTGATCCATCTGTCCCTAAATCCAGACCCTCCTCCGTCACGTCGCCCTAGAGCACATTATGTCAGGGGCGTAGCTACGTCCCTGGCCCTCAAGAGAAATTTCTCAGTGACGCAGGTCCTTCAAGCTGGGGTGTGGAAACGTCAGACGACCTTAAACAGCCCACTACCTGCACGACGTGACCCACAGGAGGCTCGATACGTTTTCTATCGGCCCTGTGGTGGCTGCACAGCAGCTAGTTTATAACCTCAGGCTCCTTAGTGGACAAGTAGCAGAAGGTTGAGGGCATTTTTACCCGGTCTTAGTCTGCATGAATGAAAAGATTTGTCTGGCCCTTACTCTTTTCTTCATCCTCCCCTCTCTTGGGGAAAGCAGCATCCTGGGTTCTCTGCACAGCTGACCTCAAACCACTGCAGGTAAACCATGTTTCCGTGTGTTCCGAGTATTAAGATAATACTGTCACGTCCCCATACCGTGACGAGGTGGTATTGGGAGAGTCCTAGCCTAAAGTTTCCTTCTAAGGGACTACAGGTCAACTTCCTAGGACGAGTCACACTTTATTTTACCCTCACACACACCTTGCGTAGGCCACAGTCCTTGCGTAACAAGGTCTAGCTAGGTGCAGGGACTCCTTATTGCTGAGTGCGAATACACTCAAATATTGAGTCCCTGGGCAAAGCCAAAAGCCAGTACTGGCAGGGACTTTCCACCCTTCCAAATGGGTGAGTCACCCCTATTAAATAGCGTGGTTTGTATGTCAGTTACAGAACAAATGACAAATTCGCAGGTAATTTATATTTTTCCCAACTATACAAACTTTGGCTACTTGATCAAACTTGCCCGCCAGCCCTATCCCCCTTGAAGTCCTACCTCCAAGCAAAGTGAGCTCAAGCACAGGTGTGTGTGCGCGTAGCAGGCTACCCTCTACCCCCCGCTAACTAGTGGTAGGGTAGTAAATCCTTGTTCAAATTTTAATGGCTCGTCATTTCAGCTACACTGAAAGTAGTAACCCCTATTAAATAGCAAAGGTTTGTATAGTTAGGAAAAAAGCAAATTACCTACGAATTTGTCATGTTCGTAGCTTAAAAGGGTTAGGTTTAGGAGTTTTTTCCACCTACTGTAAAACTATCGAACCTTCTCTTTAAAACATGACGGCGGAAGGTAAACACTCCGCCAACACTATGACATCGCAATCATATGACGTAAAGTACGTAGTTCTACGCAGTATGACTTGCATATTCTTTTCTTTTTTCTATGCAGAGAATGAAAAGTAAATTCTACTTACAAACCAAAAGTATTTAAGTTTTTATAATATAAAAGGAGTATATTATTTTTTAAGAAAATATCTGTCCTATTAGTATATTTTCTTTAGATAATCATTGATCTATTTTCAGAGATTAAATAAAACTAGCGTACAGTTAAAGTTACGCTACGTAGTTCTCATGGCAATCGATACAGTCTCACAGATTACCTTGTATCGTTATTTATTTTTGTTTTCGATATTGGGATTTCTAATATTAATCAAATAACCTATTGCATTCTCATTCAAGCCCTTGGCGGAAGAGTAATATCTCTCGCTGCAGGCAGGTCTAATTATGGTCTTATGTGAAAGAGTATAAAAAGTGCAATTTTCAGTGCTAAATTGGTGCAGTGATTTTATTCAGTCAGTGGAGGGTGTGTTTGCTCGACCCTGTCGTTATCCTAGCCTTAGACCTCTTTCAAGCTCCCCAACCCCTGGGAGAAGGAATGTCGATCGGCGAAAGGAAACGAGAGGCGTTAGTGCCCGAGCAGACGTCCCCTCGAGCGTTCCTGTTGATGCTTCCCAGAACGCTCGCGAGGTAAAGGTGTTATCTTCACCGTCGGTTGACTCAGCTCACAGATAGGGCTGGCATCTTCAGTATTTTCCTTCCTTCTAGACAAGAAGAGAGTTGCTCGTCATGACGCCAAGCGTTTAAATGCTTAACACCATAGTGCTAGCATCAAGAAGGACGCCGAGTGTTAAGGAATGGGCTACATCACGCTAAGCGTCGAGTAGCTGGAAGTCATGACACGTAACGTCGAGCGTCAGAGCATTGGACAGCAAGCTGCTATCGATGTTGTAAGAGTTTGACACGATTGTTGAACCTGAGTGCAACTTCTTTGTCTACCGTTGGATGAGCGAACGTCATAGTTCCGAGCGTTATTGTGCCGAGAGTCACATGGCGCTGAGCGTCAAGCAATTGCATGGCGTCAAGCGTCCAGCAATTGGACTTGACATCGAGTGTCAAGCAGTTAGACATGACGTCAAGCAGTTACGTGACGTCGAACGTCAAGCAGTTGGACGTGACGCCGAGTGTCAAGCATAGCTGGAAGTCATGACACGTAACGCTGAGCGTCAGAGCATTGGACAGCAAGCTGCTATTGATGCTGTAAGAGTTTGACACGATGTTTGAACCTGAGTGCAACTTCTTTGTCTACCGTTGGATGAGCGAACGTCATAGTTCCGAGCGTTATTGTGCCGAGAGTCACATGGCGCTGAGCGTCAAGCGTCCAGCAATTGGACTTGACATCGAGTGTCAAGCAGTTAGATATGACGTCAAGCAGTTACGTGACGTCGAACGTCAAGCAGTTGGACGTGACGCCGAGTGTCAAGCATAGCTGGAAGTCATGACACGTAACGCTGAGCGTCAGAGCATTGGACAGCAAGCTGCTATTGATGCTGTAAGAGTTTGACACGATGTTTGAACCTGAGTGCAACTTCTTTGTCTACCGTTGGATGAGCGAACGTCATAGTTCCGAGCGTTATTGTGCCGAGAGTCACATGGCGCTGAGCGTCAAGCAGTTGCATGGCGTCAAGCGTCCAGCAATTGGACTTGACGTCGAGTGTCAAGCAGTTAGACATGACGTCAAGCAGTTACGTGACGTCGAACGTCAAGCAGTTGGACGTGACGCCGAGTGTCAAGCATAGCTGGAAGTCATGACACGTAACGCTGAGCGTCAGAGCATTGGACAGCAAGCTGCTATTGATGCTGTAAGAGTTTGACACGATGTTTGAACCTGAGTGCAACTTCTTTGTCTACCGTTGGATGAGCGAACGTCATAGTTCCGAGCGTTATTGTGCCGAGAGTCACATGGCGCTGAGCGTCAAGCAGTTGCATGGCGTCAAGCGTCCAGCAATTGGACTTGACGTCGAGTGTCAAGCAGTTAGACATGACGTCAAGCAGTTACGTGACGTCGAACGTCAAGCAGTTGGACGTGACGCCGAGTGTCAAGCATAGTTCCGAGCGTCTAAATCGCGAAGGTCATTATTCCGAGAGTCTTGTGGTGCCGAGTGTCAAGCAATTGCATGGCGTCTAGCGTCCAGCAGTTGGACTTGACGTCGAGTGCCAAGCAGTTAGACGTGAGGCCGAGCGTCAAGCAGTTGCATGGCGTCCAGCGTCCAGCATTGGGACTTGACGCCGAGCATCAAACAGGTAGACGTGACGCCGAACGTCAAGCAGTTGGACGTGACGTCGAGCATCAAGACTGGCGTCGTGATTACACCAGTCGAGCCGAACGTCGAGATCGCGAACATCTTAGTTCCTATCGTAATGACCGCGGGCGTCTAGCGTTGGAACATCGTTACGCCAGGCGCTATAACTGATAATGTACAGAGAAAAATATTAACTGGAAAGAAATTATTTTCACACACCAAGGTCCTCCTGTACAGACTCTTGGTGTCTGATGGAGGGCGAGAAATAAACCCCTAAAAGTAAGTAATGATCTTGGACCTATTGAGGCCAGAATTCAGTACCTTAAGGATTTGACTCCTAGGAAACAAGACGTCTCTACCTCGGTTAGAGACTTGTAGGAGGAATGGATCGACAATCTCCTTTCCCCTACTTATCTTTTAGAGGAATTTTCATAGGAGAAGATCCTTCATCCTTCGATTGACTTAAAAGAAACTTATGAGAGTTTTTTACTGAGGAGTTTCCGAATTATTTTGTGCCTGCTGCTCCTCGTTCCCCGCCTTCATAGTTTATGCTAGGGGAGGCGTCGAAGGAATCTCTGTTTACGAAGATGGTGCTGTCTCGATCATCCAAAAGAGCTTTGAGGGTGATGGGAGACTGGATGCAATCCAAGAATAAGCAGGATACAGTAATACCGTTTTTCCATTTTCCCTCGGCTAGATTGGCCTCCAGATCTAGTGTTTGGCGAGACGGGAGAAGTTCTCATCCTGGGAGTTCCTACCTCTGCCCAAGGAGACTTTTCGAGTCTAGTAGATGCTCGGTGTTAGATGGCCATGAGAAGGACCAAAACACTCTGGTCAATGTCAGAGCTTGATCATCCTCTCAAAGGAGTCTTCAGAGCTTTCGAAATATTCAATTTTCTTGACTGGACTCTGAGAGCCTTGGGGAAGAAGGTTTTCTGCCTTGAAGGTTGTGGGCACTGATAGTCTCAGCCTCATTATGTCAGGCTTGGATAAGACCTTAAAGGACGGTTCCAGTGAGTTAGCAGCCCTTTTCTCAGCGGGGGTCTTTAAGAAAAGAGCCAAATGTGTTCTTTTCTGTCCATTGGGGTTACACTCATTTAGAAGTCAGAATTGAGGTACACACTCCTTTTTTCTTCCTCTCTTCTTCCTCTAGGGTTGGTCAAAGAGATTTCTTACGCTTTAGCCCAAAAGGTCACACAGGATTTGGTGTCTAAAACAGCAAGGAAAGTTCTACCTACTTTTTTTCTCTAAACTGCACAGACAACAGTAGGAGCCAGACTAAACAACTTCTGGGAAAGGAGAGGAACAGACCTTTGGTCCGTACTATTACTAAAGGAGGGATGCGAAATATTTTTCCTAGTGAAACCACCTTTAATAGTAACTCCAATAGACCTCTCTGCCAGATACAGAGAGGAGCCAAAGAGACCGGCTATGCAACATCAAATGTCTCTCTTATTGGAGAAGGAGGCTATTGACCGGTCCTGGATGTAAGTGCTCTCAATGCCTTTGTTCAGAAGACAAAGTTCTCCATGGAGACATCGAAATCAGTCCTAGCGACAGTATGAAAGGATGACTGAATGGTCTAGTTAGACCTCCAGGATGCTTACTTCCACATCCTCATTCATCCGAACTTCAAGCAATATCTGAAGTTTGTGTATAGGAGGAAGTTGTCCAGTTTTGGGCCCTTTGTTTTGGCCTAAGCACCACCCCTCAAATAGATTGCGTCTGCTAGGACCTGTCGGTCTTCTAACCATAGACCTCTTCCAAGCTCCCCAACCCCTTGGAGAAGGAATGTTGAAAGTTCTAACCATAGGTCTCTTCCAAGTTCCCCAACCCCTGGGAGAAGGAATGTCGAACGATGAAAGGAAATGAGAGGCTTTAGCTCCCGAGCAGACATCCTCTCGAGCATACCTGTTGACGCTTCCCAGGACGCTCGCCTTCATCATAGGAAAGGTGAGGTAAAAGTGTTTTCGTCATCTTCGGGTGACGCAGCGTCCAGATGGGGCTGGCGTCAAGCTTTCAGACCTCTGAAGAGGAAGATGGACTCGCAAGCTCCTGGTTGTAGTCTTTGGAGCAGTCCTGAGAGTTTTTCATTCTACCGAAGAAAGCTCTCCTACCAAACGTCCTTTAAGGACATCGGCAACTGTCAAGAAACGTCCAACTCACCCAGTTGCAGGACAGTTGTCTGAGCCTGGCATGGCCTCGGTTCATCCTCCTCCCCCACCGTCAGACTGGTTATTGTCCTCTGGACGCTCTACACGTTCTTTAAACGGTGTAGAAAGCGAGCTTGTGGTAGATGTGACGTCTCCTGTACCGCAACAAGTTGACTCTAATTTTAATATGCTGCAAGATATGCAACAGAAACTCTCTTCGCTCATGCAAGTTTATCAGCCTGCGGACAACAAGAGAGTGGCATGCCTGGACCCTGAATGTCACGAAGCTTCACACCTGGACGCCAAGCGTCATAAGGCTACTAGTCGAGAGGTTCTTGACGACAAACTTCTTTACAACTCCCCCCGTTCAATGTCGTGTTTTCAGCCACTTTAACCCAAAGGAGTCGAGCAGCCAGATGTGACGTCAAGTGTCCAGCAGAGCGTGGCGCCGAGCGTCCAGCTAAAACGTGACGTTGAGCGGCAAGCGGCCAGACAGGACGTCGAGCGTCAAGCAGGATGCTACATCGAGCACCAAGCAGAACGCGACGTCGAGCGTCAAACAGCTCGTGACATGGACGTGTACGCATTTCTACCGTTCAAAATTCATTACAAAGTGATGCCCAAGTTTGTGTCACATGAAGAGACCAGATCGACTCTACTGGCCACTTTTGGCTCTCAAGAGAGTGGTTCACAGAGGTACTGTTATGGATGGGGGACACTACAAGAAGCCTTCCATTAAGAGTAGATCTACTCAAACAACCCCACTTGGAAAGGTACCATCGAAATCTCCAAGCTCTTCGTCTGTCTTCAGATTATCGAAAAACTCACAAGAGCTAGAGGTTTTTCGAAGGAGGCAGCTAGGGCTATTGCAAGAGCAAGGAGGACTTCTACCATCAAGGTTTACCAATCCAAGTGGGAGGTTTTTAGAGAGTGGTGCAGAGTCAACTCTTTTTCCTCGTCCAGTACCTCTATAACTCAGATTGCTGACTTCCTGTTATATCTTCGAAGGAAATGCAATTTTTTTATCCTCTACCATCAAGGGATACAAGAGTATGTTAGCAACCGTATTCAGGCACAGAAACTTGGACCTTTCTAATGTTAAAGACCAACAGGAGCTTCTCAAATCATTTGAAACATCAAAGCAATGGCACCAGGATTCACCAGCTTGGAATCTGGATATAGTCTTGAAGTTCATTATGAGTGACAAGTTTGAGCCCTTGCATTCAGCGTCATTTAAGGTCCTTCATGGGATACAAGAGTATGTTAGCAACCGTATTCAGGCACAGAAACTTGGACCTTTCTAATGTTAAAGACCTACAGGAGCTTCTCAAATCATTTGAAACATCAAAGCAACGGCACCAGGATTCACCAGCTTGGAATCTGGATATAGTCTTGAAGTTCATTATGAGTGACAAGTTTGACCCCTTGCAATTAGCTTCATTTAAGGTCCTTACGATGAAGACTATTTTTTGGTTAGTCTGGCGACAGCTAAAAGAGTCAGTGAGATTCATGCTTTTAGTTAAAACGTTGGTTTTTTCAAGATGATAAGGCTATCCTCTCATTGCAGTTAGGCTTTCTCGCCAAGAACGAACACCCTTCTCAACCTTGGCCCAAGGCTTTCGAGGTTCCGAACCTTTCGGATGTTGTTGGCGAGGAGTTGGAGAAGGTCCTGTGCCCAGTAAGAGCCCTGAAGTTTTACCTGGACTGAACAAAAGAGTTGCGAGGGAAGTCGGAAGCTCTTTGGTGCTCGGTCTAGAAGCCCTCGTTACAGATTTTGAAGAATGCACTTTCATTCTTCATCCGGCTCTTAATAAGAGAGGCTCATGCACATTGCAGTGAGACAGACCTCAAGCTTTTAAAAGTCAAAACGCATGAAGGTAGGGCTGTAGCAACTTCGGTGGCCTTCAAGCAGAATAGATCGTTGCAGAGCATTATGAACACAACCTTTTGGAGGAGTAAATCTGTGTTCGCTTCACATTATTTGAAATGTGTCCAGACTCTTTATGAGGATTGGTTCACTCTGGGACCATTCGTAGCAGCAAGTGCAGTAGTGGGGGAAGGATTCTCCACTACATTCCCTTATTAATACCCTTTTCTTCTGTTGGAACTTTTGAATTTTTATGGTTGTTCATGGAGATTGCGACAGTCTTCCACAATCATTGATTTTAGTCAGGTGGTCAATTTGTTCCTTGAGAGTGCCCAGAACAAGGGTATTGGAGGAGGTCCTGTCACATAGAGGTTTTTAGACCAGTTTGACAGCTCCTAGAGGTCTTCAGCCCCCTGGGTGGATCGCTGGATCTCATAAGGAAAGCGGACATATTGAGGCAAGCGGACATATTGAGGCAGGAATTCATTGAAGTCAGCTTCCTTATCAGGTATGAACCCTTAAGCTTGTTTATTAACTCTTAAGTAAAATTCCAACAATGTTGGCTGTCTCTGACCCTCCACCAAGGGTGTCAATCAGCTATATTTATATAATCACCGGGTAAGTCTGATGTTTAAAAATTATATTTTCCTAATAAAATAAATTTTTGAACATACTTACCTGGTGGTTATATAAAATTTAATTTCCCCCTCCTCCCCTCTAGAGACTTATGGGCATGGGAGATCTGAAGAATCACTGGAATGGTTCCAGGTACCTTTACTAGAGGGCGCACAGGTGGTACACCTGGCTACATTATCGGCGATTGCCGCGAGTTTTCAAATTTCTGCCGGGACGTCAGGGACTAAAGCTATATTAACCCTTTTACCCCCAGGCTATTTGGAAATTTCCAACCCTTAACCCTCAGGGGGTTATTTTTTTCCCAGCACATTTTGCAGTATATTTTTTTTGAATTGCTCTAACAGCCTTAATTTTTGTCGTAGAGAGGTCAGGTTGGTCTCATTTTCTTGGAAAATGCCTGAATTTTCTCAAAAAATTATCAAAAATATGAAAAAAAAATTTTTTATAGCATTTTTTTGAAAGGACGTACCGGTACGTCCATGGGGGTAAAGGGATGGCTTTTGTGAAACGTACCAGTACGTCCTTTGGGGGTAAGAGGGTTAATATAACCACTGGGTAAGTATGTTAAGAAATTTATTTTTTGAAAATATCATATTAAAGAAGAAAGATGCAGCGAATTAAATATTTCCAAGGCATATTACTTGGAAGTTTCTTTCTACTGAAAGAACTCTAATATTACAGACCACCCCAATGAGATTAATTAATGTAACAATTAAACAGAAATGAAGGACGGTGTTGAACTTCAAACCATACTGACTTAGTGTGCTGTATGTTTTAACCCTGGATAGGTACGGTCCTCGGACACCCCTTTAAGGGTATACAGTACTCGGACGCGAACGACCCCGACGCCAAAAAAAATTCTTGAAAAATCAGTTTTTGCAGTAACCTCCTTTTTTCTTTTGCCAAAAAAAACTTCAATGAATGCTTAAAACAACTGTAAAGATAAATACTACTCATCTGCAGAAAAACTATTTATTATAAATATTTTAAAAAATTAAGTAGAAAAAAAAAAAGACCTGACATAAAAATTCATAAAAAAAAAGTTTATACATATATACACAAATCCTTTTAGGAATTGATTCTTGAATGTTTAGGACACATCTTGATGTATTTTGGATGAAGTCAGACCCATGGAGGTGAAGATCTGAAATGAGAAAAAAAGGGTAACTTTTTTTGGCCAAAAAAAATTGTCCAAATTTCATGAATTTTTTTGGGTACCCAAATGAAATAGGAAGTGGCTAATTTTTTTAGGGAATAAACATATGTTATCCTAAAATAGAAATATGTAAAAAAATCTTCATTATTTTGTAAATTACATTTATATCAGGGGCCATATCTAAAGGTAATTTTTTGAGTACTTGGAAATTTCGTAAAAAAATACATATATTTAATATATAATATGATATTTATGCAGGTAAAAATATACCAAAATATCACAAATTCTATAGGGAACAAGAATATATATAGATAGGGCAGCTTACGCTTCGGATATGTCCACAAAATGGCCGCCAACCACACTGACTCAGACTCCCTAATCTGCCACTTGAAATGTAGGAAGGGTATGTCAATTTCAAGGTGTTATTTACTAATCTAATTATTATTGGATATGCATAAAAATTGTATGGTGGGTTGCTGGATAATTGTCGATTATTTTACGTTTATAAAATTAAAATTCTGACCCAAAAATTTTTTTTTGAAGGGAAATAAAATCGAAAAAAAAAATGTAAAACAATATTTTAGCTAAAAAAATTTGATGATATTCAATCAAAAAAAAAGTAAACAAAATTTTCCGACAAATAAACATCTAGAGGAATCATTACTCTGTGATAGTTCCTTAGTACGTAGTAATTTTGAAAGAATTGAGAAAAAACGAAAAAATGGCAATCACCGGAAAATCGAACACATACCTATATATACGCCATATCTGGCTAAAAAAAAGATAGGCATGGGTAGCCAGATCATCTAAAAACACTTTCCAACACTATAAAAATATAAGTTTTGCGACACTACTTGCCAATTCCTTACGGTAACATGACTAAGCAAAAAAATGCAAAACAAATAAAAAGGGGCACTCGTGGAAAAATGGCCATTCTAATATACGGCATTTCAGAAAAAAAAAAATTTCAGCCACGTGCTAGGCAAACCATCAAGGCATATTTTCCGACAAATAAACATATAAATGAAATATTACTCTGTGATAGTTCCTTAGTACGTAGTAATTTTGAAAGAAATGGGAAAAAACGAAAAAATGGCAATCACAGGAAAATCGAACACATACTTATATATATGCCATATCTGGCTAAAAAAAAAATAGGCATGGGTAGCCAGATCATCTAGAAACACTTTCCAACACTATAAAAATATAAGTTTTGCGACACTACTTGCCAATTCCTTACGGTAACATGACTAAGCAAAAAAATGCAAAACAAATAATAAGGGGCACTCGCGGAAAAATGCCCAACATTCTAATATACGGGATCTCAGATAAAAAAAAAGACATGCACGTGTTAGACCAACCATCAAGGCACACTTTCTAACACATAAACATGAAAAAAAAATCAATAATATACGGCAATTCCTTACTACGTAGTAAATTTTTACAAATATTGAAAAAAAACAGAAATTGGCAACCGCAGTTAAATACCCAATATACCAATAACTACGTCGTATCTGACAAAAACAAAATCACGCATGGGTAGCCAGATCATCTAGACACACTTTCCAACACTAAAAAAGCAAAAGTTTTACGACACTATTTCGCAATATCTTACGGAAAAATGACTTGGCAAAAAAATGAAAAAAAATGAAAAAGGGACACTCGCGGTAAAATGCCCGACATTCTAATATACGACATCTCAGATAAAAAAAAAGACATGCACGTGTTAGCCCAACAATCAAGGCACACTTTCTAACACATAAACATGAAAAAAAAAAGAATAATATACGGCAATTCCTTACTACGTAGTAATTTTTACAAATATTGAAAAAAAAACAGAAATTGGTAACCGCAGTTAAATACCCAATATACCAATAACTACGTCGTATCTGACAAAAACAAAGTCATGCATGGGTAGCCAGATCATCTAGACACACTTTCCAACACTAAACAAGCAAAAGTTTTACGACACTATTTGGCAATATCTTACGGAAAAATGACTTGGCAAAAAAATGAAAAAAAATGAAAAAGGGGCACTCGCGGTAAAATGGTCCTCGTGGTGATGAACGACATTTTAACTAAAAAAAAAAACATGCACATGGTAGCCAAACAATCCACCAAGACTTTCCACAACTGATAACCTATACAAGTTGCACCATTCTACGACAATTTCATAATACGTAATAACTTTGATAATTATGCAAACTACCTCAGAAGGGTAAACTCGGACGCGAACGACCCCGATGCGTCTCAGAAATCGGGGAAGGAGTACAGCTACAGCAATGCACATCTGGACACTACTAGAGCGTGTAGGGGAGACACCTCCTGCAGGTCGATCACCCACAAATTCAGTCACAGGGGTGAGTCACGTGAGAAAAACCTGTTTTTTTTTGACGCTCGGGGTCGCAAACGACCCACCGTACCTATCCAGGGTTAAAAGAAGAATATTTGTTTATAAAATGTTTTTTTCTCTTTGCTGCTCATTTTGTTTCTATTTATAGTTGAAATAAGCCATTATTGTCTTCTTCCCACATTTATCCTGACCTTATGACTTCTATTTTCCCCTTGTGGTCCCAGTCCTCTATTGTTCTTAATCAAGTAGAACTACACATCTGTGAGAACCAGAAATGAGAAAATTGAAAAGGTAATGTGACCACATTACCTACACGCTTTTATTGCCATGAACGAATCTATAATCTAGCTAGAGGGGCGATGCTTTTACAGGGAATGAAAATTTGGTCTTTTTTGATGGATTTGAAATTTAACTGACTTGGAGAAGCAGGCAATATGATCACTAGTTGAGTATAGAAGTAATATATTTTATTATTGAAATTCCATTTTTGGTCTACCAAATGGAAGTTTCTGTTAGATTATTCATAATGACATCTAAAACTATTAAAGAAGAAAGTTGAACTTTATATCAAGTTTCCCCTAGTTTCCACTCGCTCCGTCACTTCTTGAATCAGTCTTCTACGTGCTTGTCGTCGAACACCTCACTCCTGTTCTTCAGAGATTTTCAGGTTACAGAACTTCTGTCATTTTCCTCATTCCAGCTTTTCCAGTGTATGATACCAGTGAAAAAGGAACTTCTAATTTTCCTCATCACTTGTACTGTGTGTGGGTACAGGGTCCTTCCCGTAGCATTCGCTAAGGTTTCCTTGTGATTTTACCCTTGTGGTTTGTCTTCATAGGAGCATTCCACTTGTATTCTCTCTCCTCAAGATAGAATTCCTCTCGCTTATTTTCTATGATTGTTGTTTCCTCATGGGGTCAGCGATCGGTGATTATGCAATCTGTAACCCCAAGATGGCGGACCATATGATAAGGATCCACTTGTGATCAGCAAACGGGAATTACGCAATCTGTAACTACAAGATCGAGGCCCATACAATAAGAAACCACTTGATCAGGAACTAAGAGATTGGGAACCACATAATGAGAACTTACACTCGTTTCGCCAGGGAAGTAGTACACCTGTCTCCTATTATCTGTTGCTTCCCAGCACTTCCAGTCCAGAGATATTCCAGTTAACACACCGAAATCTTTCAGTGCTCAAGATATTCAGATGCTCCAAGACCTAGATCTTGCCACCATCGGAGACCGGTCTAGGATATGAGATCTTCCCATGCTCCAATATTTTACTAGACACCAAGATCTTCCAACTCATTTGTGCGATAGGGATTGGAACAGGTAACTTCTCATGTCTGATCTCAACACCCATACAACCATTGAGTGGCCTTATCGAGTTTGCTCTATTGTTGTCAAGGATCCTCCCCAACCAAGGACAGGCATTTGCGAGATGCAGCTACGTGCCATAATGTGCCTTGCTCTCCAAATGAATTGCGAGATGTAGCTACGTGCCATAATGTGCCTTGCTCTCCAAACGTTAAGTTGCTTAGCACCCTATAACCTTGGAGAGTACGATAATCTGAAGCAGTTAAGCCATCGAAGGAAACTAGTCAGCACTTGTTCATCCCGTCTTCCTTCACCATTCCATTTGCAGAGAATGTGTTATGGGGAGTGCAAATTCTTTTAAGAATATTGAGAGAATCTTTCACCGTACAGCACCTGACTATAGTCCATTACCTTCTTAGGTAGATATTTTCAAGACATGGTCTACGATTATCTCCGTATCCACCGTTGCTGTGAGCATATTCCTACTAAATGACTCGGATTTGTATAGTTAGGAAAAATATAAATTACTATTAGAATTTTTTGTATTTTTCCTAATTTTATTTTATAAACCTGACTTTCAAGTTCTTCATTTCCCTCCCCCTTCCACCACCCCTTAGTTCTGAGCCAAAGGTCAAAAGTGTCGTCTTCAGCTGTCGGAGGGACGTGACCATCCCCTAGCTCTCATATCTTTACCTAACCACAGGACCTTGTTAATGATTCAGTGGCAGGTCCAGGCTTCGCTTAAGTTTTCTCTATATTAAAGGACTTCAGGGATTTTACTGTATAGCCAGAAAAGGGAAATTCCTCTTAAAATTTAGTATATTTTCTTATGATTGATTATCTTTTATGTAATTGCTTCCTTGAGTTGACTTTTTACAATACTTTTAAGACTGGGGTTTGTATTTTTGTATTTTTTTTTTCTGAATTGTAATGCATTTGTTTTGAAATGTTAGTTGTTCCTTAACTGAATACAAACCACGCTATTTACATGGGGTAATTACTTCGGCGCAGCCGATGACGAGCCATAAAGTTTTAATGAGGGTTTCCTATCCCACCGCTAGTTAGCGGGGGGGGGGGGGTAGCCTGGTACCCCTCCACCCTCGCACACACCAGTGATTCGGCCACTTTACTTTTGGCTCGGAGAGACAACAGACCTGTCAGCGCTCTCCTCTCTTTGACTGCCATAATTTTTTGTTTGCTTTTTCTTACAGTGTTTGTGTGTGAAGTTGGCCTCTATTATCATCATGCGCACTTGCCCTGGTCTTTCCGGCCGCCCTTGTGGAACCTTTATGTCGGCCGTGGAGATGGATCCTCACTCCTTATGCCCGCAGTGTAGGGGCCAATGGTGTGATAGTGCTAATTTGTGTATTGAGTGTAGGGAGTGGTCTACCTCCCAGTGGGAGAGGTTTGCCTGGCGACGTAAGAAGAAGGCTAAACGGGATCGTTCTCTTTCCGGAAGTTCTCGGGGGCGAGAAAATCCTAGGTCGTCTTCTCCCGCTGCCCATTCCTCCTCCGAAGCTCCTGCTCGGGCGGCCTCTTCCGAGGGGCCGGCGAACGGTAGCGTAGGCCGTAATATTGATATTGATATTGACCGATCCCGTGGTAAGGGAGAAGCCGCTGCCTACCATAGCGAGGCGACTGCCCCTCCCCCCTCGGAGGAGGTAGTTATGTCTAACAAGGATCTTTTTCAGCCTTGGGCTTCCTTGGGGCTACAGGGTTCGCCCTCCAAGGCAGCCTTGTTTGACATGGTCAAGCGGGGTGCGGCCGCTGAACAATCGTCAACTACAGCGGAAATAGATCCTCTGTCTGTAGTTGACGTAGTTGTTTCGGAAACATCCCATGGATCTGTCCAAACACCTGTTGTGACTGAGGTAGCTGAAGGCTCTGTCTCTCCCTCCGAACACACTTCGAGGGAGTAGCGGAGTCCTACGGTCTCGCCTTCCACTGAGATTCCCTCTCGAGGGAGTTCTCTGGTAGAGACGCCTCTTCAGAGGCCCGTCGATGGTCAGCTTGCTGATCCCACGGCCCCTCGTGGGCATATAAGGCGGAAGGCTCGCCCTCCCCTTCGCCGTAGAGGTCTTCCTTCTCCCTTTAAAGGGGTTAGGAGGCGCCTCTTTGGCTCGTCCTCCCCACAATCCTCTGCGGAGGAGCTCCTGTCCTGCCAGCTACCACCCTAGACCTCTCTGGGGATCGTTCGCGTTCCCCTTTGGAGGATGGTCGTCCTTCGGGACAAGGGTCTCCTCAACCATCTACTTCGAAGGCTGCTGATGCGCTTTATGCGCCCCCTGAGTCTGCCATTGCGCAGTCTCCTGGCCCTTCGGGGTCTCAGAGACTTGAGCGCAAAACTGCGCCTCTCATCTCAAAGCGTAAGGCTCTGCCTGCGCCCGTTGCTGTTGTTCCTGTTGTTGCTGACAAAGCGCTTCGGCGCTCACCTGTAGGCGTTCGCGCCTCTGATCCTGTTACGCGCCAGGGTTCCCCTGCGCGCCCACGCCCATCGTCAACTGTTTCTGATGCAGCGCGCAAGCGCTCAATGGCGCCCTCGCGCCCACCTTTACCAGCACTTCCACGCCCCCCAGTTCCTGTTACATCGCACGCGATTCCAAAGGTGCCTGAGTCGGCGCACAGGCGCCCACAGGTTCCTACGGACTCGCTGCGCCTTTTGGGGGAAAAACGCGGTGCGCGTTCGCCCCCTGTTCCTGTATCATCACCGCACGCGGTCCAACAAGTTCCGGAGTTGGTGCACAGGCGCCCACAGGTTCCTTCGGACTCGTCGCTCCCGACGGGGGAAGATCGCGATTCCATCCGTGATGTGCTCTCCATCGCGCGCTGTTAAAGAGGCTCGTGATGCGCTTTCATGCTCGGATATTGTTCCAGCTTCCGCGCGTTCTCCAACGCGATCGCGTGGCGCGCTGACTCAACTTGTAGCTCTGGGGTTGGCTAAGTTAGCGCACAGGCGCTCACAGCCTCCTCTGGAATCGCGCGAGTCTGCTGCCGACAATATCGCGCGAGACGCCCATCTGTCGCGCCCAGTCCCGGCTACGCGCCCTGTGCCTGTGTTCAAGGCGACTGTGATCGTTCCTCATGCCGTTCGCAACCTGCGACCTCCGAAACAGCTTGTTCCAGATGCGCGCTATGCGCGCCAACAATCGCCAGTGCAGTTAACAGACTCGCAATCGAATAGGGCGATCCCTCCCGACCGTCGCCCGCAGGTCTCTCGGGATTCTGCTATAATTCCATTGCATTCGCGGCGAGTTCTCCCAGACACGCGCACAGGCGCCCCTGTTGCAACGCGCCCTTCCGGCTCCCATCAGGTCTTTGCGCGCCCGCGCGTTCGGGCGGTTTCTGATCGTCGTACACCGACTCCTTCACCATCACGCTCTCGCGACCTTATTCCGGCCCGCTCTCCAAGACATGTCCGCGCCATTGATTCATCTGCGTGCCATCGCTTTGCGGCTGCCCCCGCCCACGCGGGTGCATGCTCGCGCGATTTTCCAGCATCTCCCGCGCGATTGGGTTCGCGCTCGCAATATTCCAGCCTCGCGTTACGCTAACGCGCGCTACCCTGTGCAGGGCCCGATTCACGAGCCCCAACGCGACCGCCGCCAGGCGGATTCTTCCTTGTCTCGCTCCCCCTCCATAAGCGCAGACCAGCGCGCTCGCCAGGGGGGGGGGGGGGGGCCCTCCCCAGATAGATCTAGGGATTCTTCTTTTGCAGCCCAGAAGGGGAACCCTCGTTTGTGTGCTCCTCTTAGGGATCCATCGGTCCCCTTCCCTCCAGAGGGAGTGTCTGCCAGCGCCGCTGTCAGTCAACAGCCGTGGTTTGATACCCTTCTCAGAGCTCTTGTACGGGCTATGAAGCCTGCCGTCTCTGACTCGGGTCGCGAACCAGTGGCAGTTTCCTCCCCCCTGAAGAGGAAGAGAGGAGTTTCTCCCATGGATCTTCCTCCGAGACCTAGGCTATCTCCTCGCAGATCCTTAGGCAAGGTTCCTACTCCTCCTCAGACCTTCTCGCCTTCCCCTGCGGAGGAGGAATACCCCTCCTCAGGGGAATCGGTCGGAGAGGATGTCCTCCCCATCGCACCAATGGAGGAAGTTCGTCCTCCTCCCGAGAGGTCCCCTCGTCTTGAGGTGGAGAAGGACCTACCTCCTTCGCTTTTGGAGTCCTGTATCCCTCCCAGGAGGGAATCTAAGACTATTCCTAAATCATCGGCCAGGGTCAGACAGGAGCAGCCTAGGCCAGTCGAGGATATTCTTGCGTCCCCCCAGGAAGAGCCCTTGGGGTCAGGAGACTTCGCTGCGAGTCCATCAGGAGGTGAGCGCCAGGAATCGGAACATGCATTCTGGCAAGTTCTGTCTCTCATGAGGAGTCTCAACGGGATCCCAGATCCTGAGGTCCCTCCTCGTAATGGGCAGGACACAGTCGTGGATGGTATCTTTGGCTCTCATAGGCCCTCCAGGGCCAGTGCAGCTTTGCCGTGGTCTCGGGGGATGAAGAGTGCCAGAGAGAAGATCGAAGGACAACTTGCGGAGCTTGCCTCCTCAAGCAGGTCGAGTGCCGGGTATAAGCTCCTCCCTCCTCCTCGAGTCCGTCAGAGGAGATATTTTGAGATCCTTGAGGAGCCTTCTTTGAGTCTTCCCATGCACCATTCCGTGGAAGCCCTCACTGGGGGACTCTCCAACCGGCATGTGTCCTTCTCGGCCACTGAGATCCAGAGTCATGAGAAGGTCATTAAGTGTGCCATGCAGGCCGCTTCATGGCTAGACTTCTGGCTGGGTTCTCTGGGCATTCTGGTGTGGTCCGAGGATCTGTCCAAGGAAAGCACCAGGAAAGCTCTGGAGACCTTCCTCCTCTCGGGCACTCGGACCATCGAGTTCCTGTCCCACCAGGTTACCAGCTTGTGGGCCAAAACGATCCTCAAGCGTCGGGACGCAGTGCCGGAGAGGTTTCATCAGAAGGTCCCCAGCGCCGAGGCTAGTAGGCTCAGACACTCTTCTGTCCTCAGCAAGAGTCTGTTCGAGCCTAAGGACGTGGAGCGGACTGCCGAGAGGTGGAGGCAGTCCAATCAGGATTCCCTCATCCATAGAGCCCTGACATCAAGGCCCTACAAGCCTCCGGCAGTACAGCAGCCCCGCCCTGCCAAGGACACGAAGAAGACAGCCGTTACAGCGAAGCCCAAGATGTCTAAGCCCTTTCCTGCCAAGGGCAGAAGGGACAAGAAGTCCTCCAGGGGGAACAAGAACCCTAGAGGTACCGGCCGAGGCCGGAAACGCTAGGGGTGACAATCCCCCTGCATGTCCACCAGTGGGGGGATGCCTTCAGAGTTGCGCAGCAAGGTGGCAGCAACTCGGGGCGGATTCCTGGACGATCTCCGTGATCTCTCAAGGGTATCGCGTCCCGTTCATGGCATCTCTACCTCCCCTGACAGTGGATCCAGTGTCGCTGAGCTCTCTTGTCATGGGGTCGGCAAAAGGGCAGGCCCTTCGGGCCGAAGTCCGGACCATGTTGGAGAAGAACGCGCTCCAAGAGGTCGTGGACCGGTCCCCAGGCTTCTACAGTCGACTCTTTCTTGTGAAAAAGGCGTCTGGAGGCTGGAGACCAGTCATCGATCTCTCAACACTGAACGGGTTTGTCAAGCAGACTCCGCTCAGCATGGAGACGGCAGACACGGTCAGACTTGCAGTGAGACCGCGGGATTTCATGTGCACTCTGGATCTGAAGGACACGTACTTCCAGATCCCAATCCATCCGTCTTCAAGGAAGTACCTAAGATTTTGCCTAGATCACAAGATCTACCAGTTCAAGGTGTTGTGTTTCGGTCTCTCCACAGCACCTCAGGTGTTCACCAGAGTCTTCACCCTCATCTCTTCATGGGCACACAGGACCGGCATCCGTCTCCTTCGTTACCTGGACGACTGGCTGATCCTGGCAGACTCGGAGGTTTCCCTTCTCCACCACCGAGACAAGCTCCTCGAGGTTTGCCGGGATCTGGGGATCGTGGTAAACCTCGAGAAGTCTTCTCTGCAGCCATCTCAAAGGCTGGTTTATCTAGGTATGATCATAGACACCAATCTCCACAAAGCCTACCCATCAGACGAAAGGATTTCCAGGCTGAGGAAGGTCGCGAGACCTTTCCTCACTCGAGAAGAACTCCCCGCCCAATCGTGGCTTCGTCTCCTCGGTCACCTTTCTTCTCTAACCCGTCTCGTTCCCGGCAGTCGCCTCAGGATGAGATCCCTTCAGTGGCGGCTGAAGTCCCGATGGAGTCAAGGCCTTGACTCCCCGGACATCTTGATCCCATTGGGATCGGCGGAACGATCGGACCTGGAGTGGTGGGTGGCGGAAGAGGATCTACGAAAGGGAGTGGATCTTCTTGCCTCTCCCCCAGATTTGATGTTGTTTTCGGACGCGTCAAACAAAGGGTGGGGGGCCCACGTGCTGAACCACAGGGCCTCCGGCCTGTGGTCAGAATCAGAAAAGTACCTTCACATAAACCTGCTGGAGATGAAAGTCGTCTTTCTGGGCCTTCAAAAGTTCCATCAAGTCCTTGCGGGTCACTCCGTAGTGGTGATGAGCGACAACACCACGGTAGTGGCTTACATCAACAAGCAGGGAGGTACATTTTCGGTACTACTATCCCATCTTGCAGTAGAGATCCTGAGATGGTCCGAGGTCCACTCGATATCACTTACAGCTCGCTTCATTCCAGGCAAGAGGAATGTGCTTGCCGACAGTCTGAGCCGATCGACGCAGATAGTGAGTACCGAGTGGTCTTTGGATCCTCTGATAGCCAGCAAAGTCTTCACTTTGTGGTGTTCCCCGACTGTGGATCTGTTCGCAACGGCGTTGAACACCAAGCTTCCGCTGTATTGCTCCCCAGTCCCGGAGCCCAAGGCTCTCTGGCAGGATGCCTTCCAACAACGGTGGGACAACGTCGACCTGTACGCCTTTCCCCCGTTCTGTCTGATGAGGAGGGTCCTCAACAAGACCAGAATATCGGTCAATCTCTCGATGACTTTGATAGCTCCGCTGTGGCATCACGCGTAGTGGTTTCCAGACCTTCTGCTGCTCCTCACGGAGATCCCGAGGGAACTCCCTCCACGTCGCGAGCTACTCAAACAACCACACTCCAACATCTTCCACAAAGCCGTAGCTTCGCTTCGACTTCACGCCTGGAGACTATCCAGCATCTCCTCAAAGAGAGAGGCTTTTCGCAACAAGTTGCGGAAAGGATGTCTGGTCACCTGCGCCGGTCATCCGCAGTAGTCTACCAGGCGAAGTGGCGAGTTTTCTGTGGTTGGTGTCATGGAAGGGGTATCTCTCCCCTCGATGCCACTCTACCAGCAATAACGGAGTTCCTTGTGTATCTGCGGGAAGAAATGCGCCTTTCAGTCTCGGCAGTGAAAGGCTATCGCTCAGCCTTAAGTCTTGCCTTCAGGCTCAAAGGAATGGACATTTCCTCCTCGCTGGAACTGTCCCTGCTCATACGAAGTTAGGAACTTACCTGCCCTCAGTCGGAAGTGAGACCTCCTCCTTGGAACGTGGTTCGAGTCCTCAGGTCTCTTAAGAGGCCTCCCTACGAACCATTACGCCAGGCTTCGGATCGCCACCTTACCTGGAAGACGGTGTTCCTGCTAGCTTTGGCCTCGGCCAAGCGAGTTGGCGAGCTACATGGTCTCTCATACGACGTCGCCCATTCAAGGGGATGGGGGGAGGTGACGTTCAGCTTCGTCCCTGAGTTTGTTGCCAAGACTCAGAACCTGGGAGTGCAGGAGCCTAGGTTCGACTCTTTCCAGGTCTCGAGTCTTCGTTCTGTAACAAATGACCCAGATCATCTCCTACTGTGCCCAGTTAGGAGTCTGAGGTTGTATCTGAAAAGAACAGCCGCAGTCCGGCCCCAGGTGCCATCCTTGTTTGTTAGCACCGGGCCAACGAAGAAGAGGGTCACCAAGAACACAATCTCGGCCTGGATCCGTAAGGTAATCCATCTGGCCTTGAGTTCTGACCCTCCCCCGTCACGACGCCCTAGGGCGCACGATGTCGGGCGTAGCTGCGTCCCTGGCCTTCAAGAAGAACTTTTCTGTGACGCAGGTCCTGCAAGCCGGGGTCTGGAAGCGTCAGACTACCTTCACGGCCCACTACCTGCAAGATGTGACCCACAGGAGGCTCGATACGTTTTCTATCGGCCCTGTGGTGGCTGCACAACAGCTGGTCTAACCTCAGGTTCCTAATTGGACAAGTAGCAGAGGGTTGAGGGCATTGTTACCCGGTTTTAGTCTGTGTGAATGAAAAGATCTGTCTGGCCCTTTTCTTTTCTTCATCCTCTCCTCCCTTGGAGAAAAACAGCATCCTGGTTCTTTGCACAGCTGACCTCGAACCTCTGCAGGTAAGCCATGCTTCCTTGTGTTCCTAGTATTAGCTTTTAATACTGTCATGTCCCCATACCCTGACGAGGTGGTATTGGGTTGTCCTAGCCTAGATTTCCTTATTAAGGACTCCAGGTCAACTTCCTAGGACGTGTCACTGCTCACCTTCACACACAACTTATGTAGGCCGCAGCAGTCCCTGACTGCCTGCGAGGTGCAGGGTCCCCGATCCTGGAGTTGCTTTTTGAACTCAGGGTTGGGGACCCCGGGCAAGCCAAAGCCAGTATGGCAGGGGACTTACCTCCCTTCCTAAGGGTTGAGTCACCCCATGTGAATAGCGTGGTTTGTATTCAGTTAAGGAACAAATGACAAATTTGTAGATAATTTGTATTTTTCCTAACGATACAAACCTAGCTATTTACAGTTATGTGCCCGCCAGCCCTGTCCCCCAAGATAAGTCCTACCTCTAAGTAAAGTGGCCGAATCACCGGTGTGTGTGAGGGTGGAGTGGAGGGGTAGCAAGCTACCCCCCCCCCCCCCCCCGCTAACTAGCGGTGGGGTAGGAAACCCTCGTTAAAACTTTATGGCTCGTCATCGGCTGCGCCGAAGTAATTACCCCATGTAAATAGCTAGGTTTGTATCGTTAGGAAAAATACAAATTATCTACGAATTTTTCATGTTTTGTTGTATAGGCTACTGTATATTGTAGACTTCCATATGAAGAATTTATAATTGATATTATGTAGTACTTTGACCCTTTTTATTTTTTATTACAGATAACTGTACATCTATAGATAACTGTGGTGACTGTCATAATGCCAGTTGCAACTGGATGGTTTGTTTGTCGTCTGATCCGTCTTGTCAGAGAAATGGTTTAAGCGAAGTTTGCGAGTTAGTACCATGTATGTGCTGGTGATAAATGTTATCTTTGAGTACTGAGGCATGTTCTTCTTTGGAATATTGCAGCATGTTCTTCTGGTGACGGATTGTTCACATGCTTTCCATTATCTAACATTTCCTGACTATTATTATAGGTATAAGAATGTCATGCAGTAAATATCCAGTGCTAAAAATGCTATGGATATATGAGGATCAGGACTTTTACCCTGGCAGTTGCATAAGGCTGTTTTGCATGGGGTAGTTGCTTTAGGATAATGTAGATAAGGTAGTTGCGTGCAGCTATCGTTTGTGTTGGGTGAAACTCTCAGAAAATTAAATTGCTGAGAGTATAGTTTTGAACGTTCCTGAGCATATGGGCAATAGCTGTTCAATAATCAGGCATTAAAGAGATGCTCTTGAAGCATCAGAAGAATAACTTTCAAGTCCTGGATTTGCTCACTTCTCTTACATACAGAGGAGTAAGTTTTCTGACTAGAGAAGCATAATTTTTGGAAGAGAACACACGGTTAACATACTAAATGCCTTAGAATTACTGCTTACATTAACTTCCAAGAAATTGGAAAACCGGTGTTGGATTTAATTTTTTTGCCATACTGTTCAGCATTACATAGCTACATGTTTTATTCTTCCTTTTTTATGGCTTTACCGTAAATCCTCATTATTCATGTACCCAAAAGCAGCAACTTTTTTCTTGGTAGGAAATTCATTTTAAATCTTATTTAATGGCTTAGTTCTTCAAGAATAGGTCATGGCTTTTAGGAATATCAACCAATGCTACTTATTTGAATCTCCCTGACCTTTTTACGGCTTTCTTGCTTGATGTCTGTGCTGTATGTAAAGGTCTTCTCCCCCTCAGAGTTCCCACCTCTTGATCTGTCCATCCTTTCTCATGTAAGGCCAGCTTCTGTTCTGGGTGTGATGATGTCCTCTTGGAGTATTTGAGTACAATGTTGCCAACCTTGGGGAAAGTTGTTTTATGACTTATTCTTATGGTGTTTAGACCTCACAGCGTTAGTGAAGGGGATCTCCAGCAGTCCCTGTTGATTTTGCACTTATAGCAGTCATTATTTAAATAGGAGAAGTTGCTTTTCTTTGTTCATTTGACCGGTTACTTGGATTTTTCCTTCTGCCCACCTCATTTCTGATTTCTTCATCTGACAGGTTACTTGTATTTTTTCATTTTAAGCATATGACTTACCCGGTAGTTATATATATAGCTATATGCCCTGACGTCACAGAAGAAATTTCAAAACTTGTGGCAATCGCCGGTTAGGTAGCCAGGTGTACCACCAGTGCGCCCTCTAGACAGGTACCTGGAACCATTCCAGTGATTCCTCAGATATTCCCTGCCGCCACACCGGCTACATCGTTGGATATTTCACTCGTTGTTAACCTGAATTATTGCAGTTATCTTGGTGATGTACTATTTGGTTATTGGCTTTTGCTCGAATTTGGATTTACTCTTGGATTCTCTTTAACCTCTATTGAATTTTTGTTATTTTAACCCTTGCTCGTTTGATATCTCCTCTAAATATTCAAAATGGCTGCCCCTCCTAAATCTTTTAGAAAGTGTATGAGAAGTTGTAAGACTTGGCTTGCTAAAGCCTCTATTGATTCCCACTCCATTTGTGTAAAATGCAGAGGTAAAGTTTGTGAGTTAGGGGATCGTTGTGATGAATGTAATTTGTTGTCTGAGAGTGAGTGGTTAGAATTTGACCGGTACACTCGTAAACTTGAGAGAGATAGGATTAGACGAAGTTCTTCTCGTTCTTCTAAAGATTATTCCTCTTCTCGTGTCATTGAACCTAATCCTTCCCCTGTAGTGGCAGTTACAGATCCCACTACTGTTACCGCTAATGAACCAACTCTAAAGCATATGATGGTTGCTATTCAAGCCCTGGGCGTAAGAGTTGAATCGCTTGCTGCGGACAGAAACCATTTAATGTCCGATGTTAAACAATTAAAAAGTGCTAGTGTCAGTGCTAAAAGTGCGGTTAATGTATTTAGTGCAGTGGAGGGTGCGTCTGCTTGAACCTGTCGTTCACCTAGCCTTAGACCTCCTCCAAGCTCCCCAACCTCTGGGAGAAGGAATGTCGATCGGTGAAAGGAAACGAGAGGCGTTAACGCCTGAGCAGACGTCCCCTCGAGCGTACCTGTTGACGCTTCACGGGGCGCTCGCCCTCACCATGGCAAAGGTGAGGTGAAAGTGTTTATATAATCTTCGGATGATGCAGCGCCCAGACGGGGCTGGCGTCAAGCTTCCAGACCTCTGAAGAGGAAGATGGATACTGCTGATGAGCGTCCTGTCATGACGCCGCAAGTTCCTGGTTGTAGTTATTGGAGTAGTCCGGAGCGTTTTCCTTCTTCCGAAGAAGGCTCTCCTGCTAAGCGCCCTTTAAGGACGTCGGAAACTGTCAAGCGTGCAGCCCAGCCTGTGGCTGGACATTTTTCTGAGTCAGGCATGACCTGGGTTCATGCGCATCCTCCACCTTCAGATTGGTTGTTGCCATCTGGAAGCTCTGCGTGTTCCTTGAGCGACGTTGAAAGCGAGCTTGTGGTAGAAGTTACGTCTCCTGTTTCACCACAACAAGTTGACCCTAAGTTTAATATGTTGCAAGATATGCAGCAGAGACTCTCTTCTCTCATGCAAGTCTATCAGCCTGCTGACAACAAGAGAGTGGCTCGCCAAGACCCCGAGCACCAGGAAGCTTCTCACTTTGACACCAAGCGTCACAAGGCGATAAGTCAGGAGGCTCTTGAACACGGATAGCTTTTCAAGCGTCGAGAGCGTGGTAGTCATGCCAAGCTTCAAGCTCTCAAACACGACATTGAACGACGTAATAAGGATTCTCCTGTTAAACGTCGAGATACTGATCCGCATGACTCCGAGCGTCAAGCAGCCAGACGTAACGCCGAGCGGCAAGCAGATAAACGTGACGCCGAGTGTCAAGCAGATGCCGAACGCCAAGCAGTCAGACGTGACGCCGAGCGTAACAACCTCAGACGTTGTGATAACGTTAGTCGAACCGAGCGTCAAGATCGCGAGCGACTTAGTTCCGATCGTAATGATCGCGAGCTTCTTAGTTCTGAGCGTCAAGCTTTCCCGAACAACGTGACGCCACACGTGATGATCCTGGACCCCTTGACGACAGACGTAATGATCCTGGATCCCTTGACACCAGAAGTCAGGATCCTAAGGAGTTGTCTCATGGTAATCAAGATGTCTCTACTTCGGTTAGAGCAGTGTCGAAGGAAGGCATCGACGATAATCTTTCACCTATTGAGCTGTTAGAGGAATTCTCGGAAGGAGAAGATCCTAAGACCCTTCATCCTTGTTTTGACCTCAAGAAACTCATGAGAGTTTTTACGGAAGAGTTACCGGATTATTTTGTGCCTGTTGCTCCTCATTCACCTCCTTCAGAGTTTACCCTAGGGAAGGCGGCGAAGGAATCCCTTTTTACCAAGGTGGTTCTTTCACGATCATCAAAGAGGGCTTTGAGGATGCAGTCCAAAAAGGACCAGGGAAAGACGGCTTTCTCTTTTCCTCCGGCTAGATTGGTCTCCAGATCTAGCGTGTGGTACGAGACGGGAGAAGTTCTCGGCTTGGGAGTTCCTGCCCCTGCCCAAGGAGACTTTTCAAGTCTGGTAGACTCTCCTCGTCGGTCGGCCATGAGAAGGACCAAAATTCTCTGGTTAACTTCAGAACTGGATCATCTTCTCAAAGGCGTCTTCAGAGCCTTCGAGGTTTTCAATTTCCTCGATTGGACTCTGGAGCCTTGGGGAAAAAGGTTTCGGCCTTAAAGGATGTTGACACTGATTGTATCATCCACATCATGTCATGCATGGATAAAGCAGTAAGAGATGGATCTAATGAGCTGGTAGCCCTTTTTTCGTGGGGGGTCTTTAAGAAAAGAGCACAAATGTGTTCTTTTCTGTCCATTGGGGTCACACCTTTTCAGAAGTCTGAGTTGCTGTACGCACCGCTTTCTTCCTCTCTTTTCCCTCAAGAGCTGGTCAGAAAGGTTTCTTCCTCTTTAACCCAGAAGGCCACTGAAGATTTAGTATCAAATTCAGCAAGGAAGGTCCTACCTACTTCCTTCACTAGCCGCAAGTCGAAGGAAGAAGCTCCATTCCCTCAGTTTTCGCAGCCCTTTCGAGAAGTCTTTCAGTGGGTAGTTCCAGACCCGAGGGAAGGAGAGCAAGGAGAAGAGGATCCAGACCAGGGCGAAGCAGAGTCTGACTGCTTTCACCTTCAGACAGCAGTAGGAGCCAGACTGAACAACTGGCGAGCTTGGGAGGAGAGGGGAGCAAACCTTTGGTCCGTTCAATTACTGAAGGAGGGATACAAAATTCCTTTCATAAGGAAACCTCCTTTAGTGTTAGCTCCAATAGACCTCTCTCCCAGATACAAAGAGTCAAAGAGGCAGGCTATGCAACTTCAAATGTCTCTCTTGTTGGAGAAGGAGGCAATAGAGAGGGTGCGAGACTTGCGGTCACCAGGTTTTTACAACCGCTTATTCCTGGTTCCCAAGAACTTGGGTGGATGGAGACCAGTCCTGGACGTAAGTGCCCTCAACGCCTTCGTTCAGAAGACAAAGTTCTCCATGGAAACATCGAAGTCTGTACTAGCACCAGTAAGAAAGTACGACTGGATGGTCTCTTTAGACCTTCAGGATGCTTACTTCCATATCCCCATTCATCCGAGCTTCAAGCATTACCTGAGGTTCGTTTACAAGGAGGAAGTCTTCCAGTTTCGGGCCCTGTGTTTCGGCCTCAGCACTGCCCCTCAAATATTCACGAAGCTGATGTTAAAAGTAGCAAGCATACTGCACTCAAGAGGTATCAGAGCCTCCCTGTATCTAGACGACTGGCTACTCAGAGCTCATTCCTACAATCGCTGCCTGGAGGATCTACAAATGACATTGAGGTTATAAGAAGAACTGGGTCTTCTTATAAACAAAGAAAAGTCTCAACTGACACCTTCACGAAAGATCATTTATTTGGGAATGGAGATTCAGAATCAAGTTTTTCGGGCTTTTCCGTCACCCTCAAGGATGGAGCAAGCCCTCCTGAAACTTCATTTTTTTCTAAAGGAACGGAAGTGTTGTGTGAGAGAGTGGATGAGTCTGCTGGGAACCCTCTCCTCGTTGGAGCAGTTTGTCTCCCTGGGAAGGCTGAATCTCCGTCCTCTGCAGTTCCACCTCAATCGTCATTGGGACAAGGAAAAGGTTCTAGAGACAAGATGCATCCCCATTACGGAATCTGTAAGAAGTTGCCTTCAGTGGTGGAATGACCCGGGCAAACTTCAAGAAGGTCTCTCCCTGGAACAGAGGAACCCAGACCTTGTGTTGTGTTCCGACGCCTCGGACTCGTTGGAGATCTCGGGTCTGTGGACGAAAGATCAGGAGAGCCTTCACATCAATCAGAAGGAGCTGTTGGCAGTCCTGTTGGCCCTCAAAGGTTTCGAAGAGTCTGTATTGAACAGATTGGTGCAGGTCAACTCCGACAACACTACGGCATTGGCATACATAGCCAAACAAGGCGGAACCCACTCAAGGTCCCTTTACGAGACTGCAAGAGTGATTTTCATCTGAGCAAAGGAGAAGAATGTAGCCCTTGTAACAAGGTTCATTCAAGGGGAAAAGAACGTGATGGCAGACAGCCTCAGCAGGAGAGATCAAGTTCTGTCCACAGAATGAACACTTCATCAAGAGGTCTGCAAGAACCTGTGGCGGATTTGGGGTCGCCCCTCCATAGATCTGTCGCAACCTCGAAGATGAAGAGGCTAGAAACATACTGCTCCCTAGTGCCAGATCTTGAAGCAGTCCACATAGACGCTTTCCTTCTAGACTGGTCCCACCTGGATGGGTATGCATTCCCTTCATTCAAGATTCTGTACAAAGTGTTGCTAAAGTTTGTGTCGCACGAGGGAACCAGATTGACTCTAGTGGCCCCCTTTTGGCTCTCAAGAGAGTGCTTCACAGAGGTACTAGAATGGATGGTGGACACCCCGAGAAGCCTTCCATTAAGAGTAGATCTACTCAAACAACCCCACTTGGAAAGGTACCATCAAAACCTCCAAGCTCTACATCTAACTGCCTTCAGACTATCGAAAAACTCACAAGAGCTAGAGGATTTTTGAAGGAGGCATCTAGGGCTATTGCAAGAGTAAGGAGGGTTTCTACCATCAAGGTTTACCAATCCACCCGGGAGGATTTTAGAGAATGGTGCAGAGTCAACTCTGTTTCCTCGTCCAGTACCTCTTTGACTCGGATTGCTGACTTCCTGTTAGACCTTAGAAGGTTTTTAGCGGCCGTCTTCAGGCACAGGAACCTAGACCTTTCTAGTAATAAAGACCTGCAGGACCTCAAATCTTTTGGAACATCTAAGGAACGGCACCAAGAATCACCAGCTTTGAATCTGGATGTAGTCTTGAAGTTCCTCATGAGTGACAGATTTGAGCCCTTGCACTCAGCTTCTTTTAAGGACCTCACTATGAAGACTCTATTCTTGGTCAGTCTGGCTACAGCTAAAAGGGTCAGTGAGGTTCATGCTTTTAGTAAGAACATTGGCTTTCGAGATAACAAAGCTATCTGCTCCTTGCAACTAGGATTTCTTGCAAAGAACGAACGCCCTTCTCAACCCAGGCCCAAGGCTTTTGAGATTCCAAAGTTTTCGGATGTGGTTGGTGAAGAATTGGAGAAGGTCCTGTGCCCAGTAAGAGCCCTGAAGTTCTACCTGGACAGAACGAAAGAGTTACGAGGCAAATCAGAAGCTCTTTGGTGCTCAGTCAAGAAGCCCTCGTTACAGATGTCGAAGAATGCCCTTTCTTTCTTCATCAGACTCGAGAGGCTCATTCGCATTGCAGTGAGACAGACCTCAAACTTTTGAAAGTCAAGACGCATGAAGTTAAAGCTGTAGCAACTTCTGTAGCCTTCAAGCAGAATAGATCTTTGCAGAGCATTATGGACACAACCTTTTGGAGGAGTAAATCTGTGTTCGCCTCACATTATTTAAAACGTGTCCAGACCCTTTATGAGGACTGCTACACTCTGGGACCATTCGTAGTAGCGAGTGCCATAGTGGGGGAAGGATCTACCACTACATTTCCTTAACCTAATACCCTTTTCTTCTCTTGGAACTTTTGTATTTTTATGGTTGTTTGTGGAGATTGGTCGACAGTCTTCCACAATCATTGATTTTAGTCAGGTGGTCAGTTTTGTTCCTTGAGAGCGCCCGGAACAAGGGTATTGGAGGAGGTCCTGTCACATAGAGGTATTTACACCGCTTTGACAGCTCCTAGAGGTCTTCAGCCCCCTGGGTGGATCGCTGGATCTCGTAAGGAAAGCAGACATAATGAGGCAGGAATTCATTGAAGTCAGCTTCCTTATCAGGTACGAACCCTTAAGCTTGTTTATTAACTCTTGAGTAAAATTCCAACAATGTTTGCTGTCTCTGACCCTCCACCAAAGGTGTCAATCAGCTATATATATAACTACCGAGTAAGTCATATGTTTAAAAAAGATATTTTCATAATTAAATAAATTTTTGAACATACTTACCCGGTAGTTATATGTAATTTAATTCCCCCCCCTCCTCCCCTCTTAGAGACCTATGGGCATGGAAGATCTGAGGAATCACTGGAATGGTTCCAGGTACCTGTCTAGAGGGCGCACTGGTGGTACACCTGGCTACCTAATCGGCGATTGCCGCGAGTTGAAATTTCTGCTGTGATGTCAGGGACGTATAGCTATATATATAACTACCGGGTATGTACAGTAGGGTCCCGAATTATGCGCGAATTTGGTCGATTAATGACCTCGTGTAAATGGAAAATCGCGAATTTCGAAACACACAACTAACAGAAATAATTCCATTGCGGCCATGGCAACCAGCAATTTGCCTATTCAAATGTGTTTACTACCCATTTCCAATACTTTCTTTGTACTATACTGTATTTCTTTATAATATCAAATTGTTCTTGTAAATAAATAAAACATTTAATATACTTTAAAGTTCTAATAACTTGAAAAATGGTTAAAATTACAACCAGGATAGGTGTAAACACCATATATTTCCCGTTATAACACAACCCAAAATACAGACAAATTTTAATGTTTGTCATATCTATTGTATAATACAACTGGTGAATAGCAAAACCATCACTCTATAGACTAGCTTGTTGTATGATTGAAAATCCAGAATTATCAAAATAAAGGCGATTTTATATCATGCGTTTCCTAAACACGCTAAAAAGCACAATAGAAAACGACAACCAATGTTTTGTTTACGTTTATCTCTGATCACAACGAAGAAACAGACGCATTTATACATCTGTGTTTTTGAATTGACAGCAATTTTACCAAGTATAGATTATATGTTGAATTTGTTATTACCAATGATCTAATTATTTTTTATTAGAACTTTCAAATAAATGAAATGAATGTTTTTCTTTATGACGCCGCCTGAAACGGAAACCTTCCATTTGTTTACGCTCCATCTTCGAACATAATAAACAAACGAATGCATTAAACACACATGATCTAAGTCATAACTAATGATATTACAAACATTTAGTAAACATTATGTTATTACAAATATTTTACTTACTGTATCCATATAAATTCCTAAATTCGTAGCAAAGCTGGAAATTTTTTTTTTCCTTATGCGTTTAATCCACAATAGCAAACTGCCGCTAGTGACAGAGTGATAACTTACGATAATTCTAAACTGTTACGAAAGATAATTGTCCTTTCCATATCCAAAATACTTTTCCTAACTTCAGTTATAAGTCAACTTGTACCCACCTCAATTATGGATCCATATGCAAAAAAGGTAAAAGAAGAAAGTACTAGGCGTATTTTTAAAGTCACCGAACAATTAGGTTACCGCTATAACGTTCGATGAGAGAGAGAGAGAGAGAGAGAGAGAGAGAGAGAGAGAGAGAGAGAGAGAGAGAGAGAGAGAGTTTTAAAGTACTAAACAATAAATATGATAGGTTATAACACATTGGTGTTTATGTAATATTAACTGTATAGATGGTTTGAATAAGTTAAGAAATGGTGTAAACAATTCTTTGTTATTGTATTCGCGCGGAAGCTAGACATCAGCTGATGTGATCACAGCCAAAAGTAAAAGAAAAATAAGTTAGCAATACTCGATTTTTAAAACACACCCGAAATTTAACAACATAAGTACAGTGGTACCTCTACATACGAATTTAATTCGTTCCACAACCAACTTCGGATGTAGAAAATGTTCGGATGTAGAAACGAATTTTCCCATAAGAATACATGGTAATTCATTTAATTCGTTCCTCAGCCTAAAATCCCATAATAAATCCTCAATAAATGGCTACACATAATTACACAACAATAGCATAACTGCACAATATGAAAGAAGTATGTAAAAAAGATAATTATAAAGAAATAATAAATAAAAAATGTGTTCTATTGCCACTTTACTTTAGAGACAGGCCAACGCAGGTGTAGGATTTGCTACGCCAGGAGAAGACGGACGATCAGCGAGAAGGTAGACATGGTGTTAACATGTTCTTTAAATAAATACTCTCTCTCTCTCTCTCTCTCTTGTTCTTCTTCACTGTTAGTGTTAGAGACGTCTATCAATTTTTTCTGAGAGAGAGAGAGAGAGAGAGAGAGAGAGAGAGAGAGAGAGAGAGGAGAGAGAGAGAGAGAGAGATTAAACAAAAATGAGAGATTAAATAAAAATGTGTTGTGTACATATGATTTTTAACAGCTTTAACGAGTTGAAAGAGAGTTAAATGTAACTAAAAAAACAATATCAGCGAATCTGAATTCCTTTATTAACTAAAACAAATATTGATACAAACACACTCGTGTGCGTATGCGCAAACACACACACACACACGCACGAGGAGACACGATCGGCGAGGAGGTAGAGATGGTGACTGCGATAACATACCGTAACTTACACTACGGAAATTTTAATCCAACTTAGCTTATTTATTTTTTTTTAATTTTTATATTTCATATTTTTTACATTTTTTTTCTTTTAATTTTTTATTTTCATCACTTTCAGTGACGAGTTACGGTATGTTATCGCAGTCACCATCTCTACCTCCTCCCCGACCGTCTCTCTTATTGCGTAGCAATTCTTGCACCTGTGTATGTGTTTGTGCATACACACACGAGTGTGTTTGTATCAATATTTCTTTTAGTTAATAAAGGAATTCAGATTAGCTGTTATTTCTTTCTTGGTTACATTTAATTGTTTTTCAACTCGTTGACGCTGTTTAAAAATCATATGTACTTTGAACACATTTTTGTTTAATCTCTCTCTCTCTCTCTCTCGGAAAAAAATAATAGATGTATCTAACACTATAACAGCGAAGAAGAACGAGAGAGAAAGAGAGAGAGAGAGATGAGAGAGAGAGAGAGAGAGAGAGAGAGAGAGAGAGAGAGATTTTATTTAAAGAACATGTTAATGCTTTGTTTAGAGAGAAACAGAAAAAGAGAAGTCTTATTTAAAAGAGCTTGTAAATGCTATCATGGTTTTCTTTTGCTTCACTTTTTTTCTTTCTTTCTGTTCATCCGCTTGCCCTTCTAACAAATGATCGTTGCCAACAATCTCTTTGTCCTTTATCCCTATCAACAAAGGCGTTCTATCTGTTCCAGGGTATTACTAAGATGTCTTGTAATAATAGTGATCCCCTTCGATGGTTATTTGCTTTAATGGCTGCCTTCAGCTTGATGATCCTCGAGATCATAGGCCTATTCCGGCCATATTGTTTAGCCATACAGTATCACTCACATGCACACTGATCTCAGGTTTTTCTATAATTTCTTGCTTCAATTCTAATGAAAGAATTGCCTTCTTCCTGTACTGAAACTTAGCTTCTTAGGCACCATGATTATAGGTAAAATCAAAAAGGAAATGTGAGAAAAGGAAGAAAATAAGCACTGTTAATAACAGACCAAACAGAGGACACCACACGATACACACAAGAATAGAGAACTGAGCACTCGACGCTCAATGCGTAATGTTTACTTCGTGTGTCGAAATAAAATTCGGGTGTAGAGTCAAAAATTTACTCAAATTTTTACTTCGGATGTGAAAATTCGGATGTAGATACGTTCGTGTGTAGAGGTTCCACTGTACATGTTTTATTATAGCGCAATTGACATTTAAAGAGTAGAAATTTTCTGGAATAGAATGGTGTTT
>NC_090740.1:42412202-42417202 GCF_036898095.1 Palaemon carinicauda
GTATGTTCAAAAATTTATTTTATTACAAAAATATAATTTTGCCCACCTCATGACTGTTTTTAGATGTTTCAGAAGATAGCTATGCTTTTGGATAGAATGTGATAAAAATGTAGAAGCAGCTCATTTCTTCTTCCTTGTCTGCTCTTTTTTTTCTTTAATGAGTTGTTCCAGAAATTAGCTTAATGAAATCTTCGTCCACTGTTTGTTCGGACCCGGGGTTCATGTGACTGGTCACCTGTTGTAATTTGTGCTCTTGAGTATTATCTTGCCAAGAGTAGTCACTTGCTTATAATATAGTCACTTGCTTGAAATATAGTCACTTGTTTAAAATAGTCTTTCTGGTTCATCCACTCTTACTCACATGCATGATATATCGCTCGTACCATCACCCAGTCCTTCCTACAGCTAAGCTTCCTCTTTTCCAGGGGAAAAGTCCCAAGTTTCTGGAAGAAGGTAAGGATGTTTGCAATCTTATCTGATGTCTAGGGAGGTGAATGTCCTCATTATATGATAGATCTGCTAAGCCTGAGGGTGTAAAACCCTTTGAATTTGAGTTGGAGACATGACAAGGCATATTTGTGAGCCACAATGATATCTGAGAAGCTGTCTCTATGCCATTGAACGTACATTAGTTTTGATTCTGAAGTGAGACTCCTATCAATTGCTATTCTTAACTGTGTCCGGGAGCAGGGAAATTATGTTTCTTGCCTATCTCTTTTCATATTATTGTATTACTACCAATGCAATGCTGTAATGTTGAATTTTATGAATAGAACTTACCTGTCAGTTATATATGTATAGCTATAGTCTCTGACGTCCGGCAGAATTTTTACAAACTCGCGGCAACCACTGTGTGGTGGTTGTGCGGTTAGGTGGTTAACAACCCTTACAGGGTGGTACTTGGAATCATTTCCGTTTTCTGTTCCTCAGATCATCTCTGCCGGTTGGACAGACAACATCGTTGGTCCGCCATTGGAGTTTTTGTTCGCTTTCCCTGTGTCGCTGTACTGGTCTTCTTTTTTGGTGACGTACACTGATCTGGGGTTTTGGCAATCGCGTTTGTTATTATTCTTTAACTATTTGTTTGTTTACGATGACTGATAAACTTCATTTTCGTGTTTGTGTAAATGAGGTATGCAAGGTGAGGTTACCAAAAATTTCGGTAGACCCTCACATTGTTTGTTTGAAGTGCAGGGGTTTTGAATGTGCGCTTGATAATAGGTGCAAGGAATGTGAGGTTTTGAGCGAGAAGGAATGGTTAAGTATGAAAAGCTATGTGCGTATGTTAGAGTTAGATAAAGCCAGGAGGGCTTCGAGATGTAAATCTAAATCTGCTAGTGAGCTTAGTTTAGATATTTCATTTGATCCCTTAATTATTTCCTCTGTAGAAGTTGAACCTTCTCCTGAGGTAGTAGTTCCTGCCCCTTTTATAGCAACGCTATCTACTGATGATCCTCGGTACGCCAGGATGGCGGCTGAGTTGAAGGCTATTAAAGACCAGCTTTCAGCCTTTAAAGGTAAGAGTGAGAGTGCAATTAGTGCTTGTGAAAGTGCAGTGGAGGTGTCGACTGATCGAACCTGTCACGTCCCTAGGTCTAGACCTCTACCAAGCTCCCAGGACCAAGGGAGAAGGTACGTCGACGGCCGCAAGGGAGTGAGAGGTACGCATCCTCGGTCAGCCGTCACCTCAGGCAGTCCTGTTGCGTTTTCCCAAGCTGCTCATGACCGCCACGGAAAAGGCGTGTCAGAAGTTATGGTGTCTTCCCCGAGCCCCTCGCCTAGACGCAAATGGCAGTATGAAGCTTCGAGACCGACCAAGAGGAGGTGGAAACAAGCTGACCAGACCCGTTCTCGCTCTCCCTTATCGAGTAGCCCGGAACCTTTTCGTCCGAGGATGACTAGGACGCCGTTCCAACGAAGAGGTCAAAGCCTAGAGATGTAAGGGAGGAGGATTCTCTTCTTCTTTTAAGTGACGAGAGACCGTCGAGAGACCCTTCTCCTACGACCATCGCTACTCGGCAGTCATCACCTTCGGAAACGCAGGATCCAGCAGCAGTCTTTTATGAAAGTTATGCAGAAGCAGCTGTCTCTTCTGGTGCAAGATTTTAGCCGCCCTTCCTCCCAGTCGGGCAGGCATAAGGACGACACTTTACCGATTAAGAAATCGGCCTCTAAGAGGGATCGGAGTACCTCTCCCTCGCAGGACAATCGGTGTCACTTCTCTCCCAGGGAACCGCAGCGCGATTCGTCAAGCGCGTGGTACCGCGCTTCTTCCTCGACACGCTGCCAGGACGCATTCTCGTTGTCAGGACGCTTCTGTCTCTCGCTCGCGACGCCAGGACGCTTCCAGCCTGCCTCTCCAGGACGCTTCCGCTTTACGACGCCAGGACGCATGCAGCTTTCGTCGCAAGGAAGTTTCCAGCTCTCGGCGCCAGGATGCATCCTCCTCCCGCCTCAAGGACGCTTCTAGCGCGCGACGTCAGGGCGCCTCCAGCGCGCGGCGCCTCCAGCGCGCGGCGCCAGGACGCACGCGTTCCTCGGTGTCAGGACGCATTCAGCCCTCGCCAACAGGACGCATCCGACGATTTACTTTTCTCGGACGCAGATGAGCAATTTGAAACTGATCGGCTTGTTAAAGCAACCTCGGACTTAGTTCCTGCAGCCCAAAAGAGAGACTGAGTTGGAAGTAGGGCAAGATCTAGAGGATATCTCAGAGGATGAGGATAAGCCTGCTAACGCGGCTGCAGATTATAAGGTTCTCTCTCGCTCCCTCCTTGAGCTTTATGGGGAGGAGTTTCAACCTGCTGCTCCTCGTTCTCCTCAGTTGCAGTTTAGCAGGAAGAAGGCCAAAAAGCAGTCGGCTTTCATCAAAATGAAGCTGTCCATCTTGGCTAGGAACGTTCTCGCTAGAGTGGATGACTGGCTGAAGGAGCGTAGGCAAGCGGTAAAGACCACCTTCTCGTTTCCACCAGCTCGACTTGCGTCTAAGGCGGGCATGTGGTACGAGACTGGAGAAGCTCTGGGCCTGGGAGTGCCTGCCTCCTCCCAGGGGGACTTCTCTGGCATTGTTAACTCTTCCAGAAGACATGCCCTTAACTCGGCGAAGGTAATGTGGTCAATGTCTGAGCTTGACCACCTCGTCAAGGGTATTTTCCGAGCCTCGAAGTCTTCAGTTTTTTGGACTGGTCTCTGGGTACACTGGCTAGGAAAACAGAACGGTTGAAAGATACAGAAGACCTTACTAGTATTATGGCCTGCATGGACAAGGCTCTTAGGGATTGGTCAAATGAGTTGGCTTCCCTATTTTTTGCAGGAGTTTTAAAGAAGAGGGCCCTTTTATGTTCCCTCACTTCCAGAGCAGTTACGGTCGCACAGAAGGCCGAGCTCCTTTACGCCCCTCTCTCGGAGCACCTTTTTCCTGAGTCCCTTGTCAGGGACATTACACAAGACTTCCTGTCACGCTCCGCAAGGAAGCCTTTACAAGTGGTTCCTTCGTCATTGAAGAGAGAGGAGAGGAAGCTTCAGCAGCCCTTTCGAGGTAGAGCTCCGATGAGAACAGACTTCAGGGGAAGAAGGCAGGAGACAGGTGGTAGAACGAATAGAGGTTCATTCAGGTCCCGCTCCAGGAGATGAAGCTCAAGTCCTCCAGACAGCGGTAGGAGCAAGACTATCACTTTTTTGGCAGGCTTGGGAGAAAAGAGGGGAGGACGCCTGGTCCCTCTCGGTCATCAAGGAGGGATGCAAGATCCCCCTCGTGAAGAAACCTCCGCTTTCAAATACACCTCTAGCCTTAGTGGCGCAGTACTCTGACGCCGTGAAACAAGAAGTTCTACTGGATCTGGTAAACCAGATGCTGGAGAAGGGAGCGATAGAGCCAGTTCTGGAACTATCTTCCCCAGGTTTCTACAATCGCCTGTTTCTGGTACCCAAGAGCTCGGGTGGATGGAGACCAGTTCTAGATGTCATCGCTCTGAACGTCTTTGTGGAAAAGACAAAATTTACCATGGAGATGACTCAGTCGGTGCTGGCAGCGGTATGTCCAGGGGACTGGATGGTGTCTCTGGATTTACAGGACGCTTACTTTCACATCCCCATCCATCCGACTTTGAGGAAGTTCCTAAGATTTATGATCCAGGGCAAGTGTTTCCAGTTCAAGGCTCTGCTTCGGCCTCAGCACTGCTCCTCAAGTCTTCACCAGGGTAATGGCGAACGTGGCAGGATGGCTTCATCAAGAGGGGATAAGAGTATCTCTATATCTGGATGACTGGTTGATAAGATCCCGGTCAAAGAAGAACTTTCTGGAGGACCTACGCAAGACTTTTATGATGGCTCAGGAACTGGGTCTCGTCATCAACAAGGAGAAGTCCCAGACCCAACCGAGTCAGACAATTCTTTATTTGGGGATAGTTCTGGACTCGGTTCGTTTTCGGGCTTCTCCCTCCCAAGAAAGGCAGACCAGGTGCCTCGGGAAAGTTCAGGAATTCCTGGAAAGACACAAGTGCTCAGTGAGGGATTGGATGAGTTTGCTGGGAACCCTCTCCTTGCTCGAACAGTTTGTCTCTCTGGGAAGACTGCACCTCAGACCTCTTCAACACTTCCTGTCAAGGGTGTGGGCAGGAAGATTTAGGAGGACTCCTTTTCCTTCCTCATTCCAGCAGAAATCAAGAGTCATCTGATTTAGTAGCTGGATCCAGCTATTTTAGGGGAAGGAATCCATTCTCTGTTTTATCCTTAATCTTATTAATCAGTACTCTACCATACACTTTTCCAACTACACTCAACAAACTAATACCTCTTGAATTACAACACTCATGCACATCTCCCTTACCCTTATATAGTGGTACAATACATGCACAGACCCAATCTACTGGTACCATTGACAACACAAAACACATATTAAACAATCTCACCAACCATTCAAGTACAGTCACACCCCCTTCCTTCAACATCTCAGCTTTCACACCATCCATACCAGATGCTTTTCCTACTCTCGTTTCATC